>NC_081575.1:36420010-36505577 GCF_022355385.1 Mustela nigripes
GGTAGGAATTTAAGAAATGGAGAAATTTTGGTATCAATTCCTGCTTTTCAAAAAAAAAAGTAGTTGAGAACAAAGAGAAAAAGTTCCAGACAGACCAGTAGCTATCCAAAAAAACATCCACTTCTTGACTATGGAGAAGTTTTTATCAGCTTTCAGTTCCTTCTTTTTTTTAGTCATTTACCTGGCATTATGCTCTCAGGTCAATATCCATTTGGGCCCTACCCCTAGTAGACAATGAGAAAGAGATATGCTCTCAAAAAAAAAAAAAAAAAAAAAAAAAAAAAAAAAAAAAACTTCAGACTAAATAACCCTCACACAAGTCTCAGAATCTCCTTACCTTGAGGCAGATCACTGCCACTTGGATCACAGGAATAAGGTGGAGGTGGTGGTGGTAAGTTTGAAGCCTCTCCCACCTCAAGAGGAGGAGGTGGAGGTGGAGGTGGTAAAGAACCAGCAGCAGCAGGAATAGGAGCAGAAAGGTATGGATAAGATGGTGAAGCAATCACTAAAAAAAAAAAAAAAAAAGAAAACAACAAAGTAGCAAATGCACAACTGTAACACCTTATAAGCAGTAGTTCATCTTCTACTTTTGTGTCCCCAAATGGTCAAACAATTCTAATTCTTATGGTTTGACTTAAAAATTTGGAAGGTGAATTGCCTACGTTCTTAGACATGCCAGTTGAAACTGGGAGCTCATTACAGATTATTTTGAGTTAAAGTAATTACTTGAAATTAAAAGGAAAAAACTGGAAGTTGCACTTTTTTTAAAGTCTTGATGGTCAAAACATCAGCTAACAAGCACATAAATGAAATACCATTAAAGTAAAATTTTTACTTAGCTTAACACAAAGTTAAGGATGTTTTCAGCCATCTGCCATCCTTAGTCAAATCACAATATGTAGAAGCTAATAAGACTAAGTTACACAGATCACAGATTTAAGTAATCCTTGAAGGTTTCTACTTCATAGTATCACTGGAATATTGGGCATTCTAAACCATGACAGTTCCAATTCTAAGGACACACAGAATCTAACACAGGCTAGATGAAATATCTTGTCCCTTTGACTTTCTATACCTGTGACTATAGCAAAAACAATATTCATTCAGGAGTTTCAATTTTTGACGTAAGAAATTCAAATATAATTATGTTTAAATATGAATACATTCTTCCTCTATGAAGATAAAGGAAATGAAACAGTTCCAACATAGTAAAAATAAGTATCTCCTATACACATACCAGATAAATTTGTTAGATTTGATGATACAACCATTCAATTCAATCATTTTAGCCAATTTAGACATTTAAGTACTGAATTTATTGTGTTACCTGCACTATAATTTTAACCCTGAGAAGTAGAGAAACCTTAGTCTCATTGTTCAATAAAGATTTAAGTTCAGAGTTTTAGAACACTTAAGTTTAGTACAGGAACAGCGTACATAAGCTGAATTTGTTATTCTGATAATTTAGCAAGGAGAATTTAAGGTCAAGTATTAGAAATAATCCTTGTTTTTATTCACCAACATAAATACTTACAATATACTTACTATAGCCTTTATACAGTTACAGGCTAACAGTGATAGTGGATGTCTTAGGGTGATTTAAAACTTGGATAAACAACTCTACACCTTGTCCAGTCTCAGAAATGGGCACCAAAAAATGATTCTTACTGTATCTAAATTAAACAGCAAAATTTTAAAACATGCTCAACTGTTTTTGGAGTTTTGTCATGTATGTAGAAATCTCCACTTTCACAGATTTAGAAGAGGCATTTAATTTTTAGAATTTATCTCTAAGTATTCAGAAGGCTTTATAAATTTGTTTTCTATAAAGTAATGGCTTTTTCAACAAAGCTCCACTTATATTCCTTTTAAACTAGAATTCAAATCACACCATTTAAAAAAAATAAAAAACCAACTACTAGACATGGATAGCTAAGTAAGTTCTCATGGGCCTGAGAGAATCCAGAGCAGAAGAAATTTGGAGATTATTTTATCTGAACTCATCTTCCCTGAAAATGAATATTATAGTACATCCCCAAAGAAAAAGCTTTTATAATTTCCAAATATTCTAGACATACATGAGCATCTCATTTATAAACTTAACAGGGCTCTATGGGTTTAACAGAATTTAAGGGGTAGCTCCAAAACAATACAAACTTTCCTAAAATATTAATGGAAACAAACGTAGTACATTCAAAATGCTTATTTCCCCTGTTTACGAAGCTACAGTCTGTTTCAAGACGTTTCAGAAGAGCATATGAATATACAAAGTAAGGTGTGACTTCTCTACAGATCAAAGGGCTGGGTGGGGACTTAGGTGCAGTGAAGTGCAAAATTCAAGGGGCCACCAAAATAAAACCTCCAAAAAATCCATTATGAGTAAAATATCAAAGTTCTAAATGAAGACAGGATCCAAGCCTGCACTTGCATGATCCAAAGAGTTCCTCACTCAACTCACCCTAAGCCTGGCCCACAGACCCTGTCTTTATTTAAAATTTTGATCCTTTGTTCACCATGGAATTTTTTGGGGGGGATTACTCTTGGTTTTTAAAAAATTACATTAGAGGCACCTGGTTAAGCATCCAACTCTTTTTAAGATTTTATTTATTTATTTCAGAAAGAGAGAGCTTGCACACACATGCAGGGGGAGGAGCAGAGGGAGATGCAGACTCCCTGCTTAGCAGGGAGCCCACTATGGGGCTCAGTGCCAGGACTTCAGGATCATGACTTGAGCCAAAGGCAGACAGTGGACAGAGCCACCCAGGCAACCCAAGCATCCAACTCTTGATATCCCTCAGGTGATCTCAGGGTTGTGAGATCGAGCCCCTCATTGGGCTCTGTGTTGGGCATGGAGACTGCTCAAAATTTTCTTTCTCCTTCTCCCTCTGTCCCCCTACTCCCTGACCTGGCTCCTATGTATATACATGTTCTAAAAAAAAAAATAAAGTACATTAAAGTTTTATTTACCTTGATTACTGTGGTTTTTTGGCACTCTTAAATTTTCACTAGTCTTGACCCTGACAAAAGCCTTGGGAACAGTTACCAAAGCTCAGTTAACAGTATTTAATGCCTATGAGGAGATTCATATTAAAGGCAATCATCACATCTAATCACCTGGCAGGTAAGTGACTTCATAATGGAGGATGGGTTGGGGCTGCCAGAGAGACACATGAATAACACAATGGGAAACATGAGCTGTTTCATCTAGAGGAGTGAAAGGAATGTTAAAGACCGATTAACTAGCAGCCATGACCTAGTAGAGTTACAGCTGAGGTTGATAAGCGACTCAAAGAACAAGAAGTAAAATACATTTTTAGAAGTATCTACACAGAACACAACCTGGCATTTAAATGGTAAGCTTTCAAGGACTACATAAATGAGGTACTCCAATGCTTGATTCACCTGTCATTTCTTCTTATGCTCAGTAGTCTCCAAAGCAGACATGTAATACTTTTCCTTGCAATTAGCACAAAGTAGTAAAACCAGGGTCTACAATAACACTTTCAGTGCAAACTTTCTATGCTCATTAATGAACATATATTGAATGTTTTTATTCCAGGAACTAGGCTAAGAACTTAATTTTTAAATTATAAGTGAATCAGATACAGAGAGCAAATCACAACAAATTGTTTTAAGGTGGACACTATCCAGGCCAAGAAATAAAACTCTGCCAGTCACTCCAGAAAACATGTTTGTGTCCTATCCCAATTACAACCCTCCTTCCCACCGTAATTTAACCATTACCCTGACTTTCACAGTAATCACTCATTTGGGGTTTTAAGAGTTTTGACCTCCAAATGTGCATCCCTAGGTAGCTTTTAAAAGTTGACGTCTTGAATCTCTTTTACTATTGGTCTTTTCTCCATCTCTGTCATCTCCTTTCAGTTTTTCTTTTGAAAAATGTGGGCCTTTTGACCTATTGATTTTTCCACAGTCTTTAATTTTCCTGATGATATAGTCACGGTGTTTCAGTATGTTCTTCTGTTATTTCCTGCAAATAGGCAGCTAGATCCAGGAGACTGATCAGACTCAGGACTGATTTAACACATCTATAGATAATGTTTCTGCAATCTTCACAGCTAACTGCTATTTAATACCTATTCAGTAAGGACTGCAAAATAATTATCTTCACTGATTAGAACACTAATATACAGAAACTTCCCTTCATCTATTTGGTTACCCAGTGGTACAGTTCATATAAGGTAGGCAGGACAAAGGCTTTATTCTTTCAATTTATTTTCCAGTTAGGATAATGAACTGGCTTATTTCTCCTAAGGTGACCAATTTTTTTTAATTTTTATAAACATATTTTTATCCCCAGGGGTACAGGTCTGTGAATCACCAGGTTTACACACTTCACAGCACTCACCAAAGCACATACCCTCCCCAATGTCCATAACCCCACTCCCCTTCTCCCAATCCCCCTCCCCCCAGCAACCCTCAGTTTGTTTTGTGAGATTAAGAGTCACTTATGGTTTGTCTCCCTCCCAATCCCATCTTGTTTCAAATATCATTAAGAACTTTTAAATCCAATGTATTTGATATGTTCCAGTCTGCTGTAATTATCATTCTTGAGACTCAAACTGCTCTATCTTTGGCCAATGGGAACCTCTTCAAGATGGCTCCTGAGTTCTTTTGACATGGCTCCAGGAGTCTAATAGCTTCTTCACTCTCTGGTATGAGAAAATGATATAGGCTCATCTTGAACATTTCCTGCCCAGACCTGGAATCAGCAGCCATTTCTCCACAAAGCTGCTTGGTTTTAAAATGAGAAATGTATTTCAAGACCACAAAATGAGTGCTAAGAATATTCATTGTTTCTAGGTCTTTTCAGTGGACAGAGCTGGGAAACATACACATATATTTATAGATAAAACACCGGAAGTTATACTGATACTTCCAATTCAAATTTGAGACCATAAAAGCTTTTCTTTAGCCTTATTATATCCATATTACCTTTCTTCCATAGTTAGACTCCTGGTTTGCAAGGGCACAAGGAGATAAAATTAAGAATATCCCATACTCATTTGTTTTAGGCGACATTACACAGTCTCAGAATAACAATCTGATTATCTAGATAAAAGAATCTCATGTAATTACTGAAATGATTAAAAAAATTCTTGGCACATGGTCTCTCAACTCTATTTCAAAGAATAGCCATACAATATCTACATTGTCCAAATGTAAGGTTATTGCTATTATACAGTGTATTCTCCACCTCTTAACCCTCATTGTCTTAACTCTTAAGGTAATTATACATTTAAAACTTACCATTAGGTCTTATGTTGATGTCTTTGTCTTGGTAATCTAAAAATCAACTCATTCTCTGGTACACTGATGTCCATCTAATACAACTTCCCGTGATAGAAGAAATATTCCATATCTGTGCTGTCCAAGACACTAGCCACTGGCCACATGTGGCTTTAAGCACCTAGCATGTGGCTGGTGCAAGTGAGCAACTGAAGATTTTATTTAACTGTAATTAATTAAAACTTAAATTGTCACATGTGGCTAGTGATTACCTTATTTGACAGCACAGTTTTAGTAGATTCTTCAGGAAGGGCTCAGGCAAGTAATATTCTCTGAATTCTTACTGCCTTTTAGGCTTGAAAATCACTTTTGGTTGGATATAAAATCTTTTACACATTCCGTATTTTAAATGTTATTTCATTTTCTTCTAGCATGAAGCACTGTTGTCAAAGTTTGATGATTATCATTTTATTTGTTTTATACTCCATACGTTCTTTTATCTAGATAATCAAAGGACCTTCTTTTTCTTTGAAGTCTGATCATTTTACTAGAATTATCTTGGTGTTGGCTGTTCTGGGTCAATATACTCAGGTATTCAGATTGTTGTTCCAATATATAGTTTTATTTTAAAGTTTTTCAATTGCAGGAAAAGTTTTCTGAATTATAGTTTTCAATATTTGTTCTTTTTCCTTACTTTGGTTTTCTTCTTCAGAGACTTCTATGAATGTTTGATCTCCTTTGCCTAACTTTAACAAGTCACTTTTGAATCTTTATCTTCCTTTTCTTCGTTTTAGATTCCCCCTCCTTCTTACATCTTTCTTTTAAAGCATTATCTGTTGTGTATATTTGGTCACATTCTTTATAGTTTAGTCTTAGTACCTGAAATCACTTTCTGCCATTTTTAATGCTTTTCTGAGTTCTGTCACTTCATTTGAGTTTTTCTAATTCTGACTTGTTATTCTTTTTAAGATTTTTAATTCCAATTATTCGTTTTATATTATTTATATCTTTAGCTCATTCTGAAATAGTTATTAGTTTGTTTCACTGGCATATTTCTGACATGCTTTTATGGTCTATAGGGGTATTATTCTTTTTTTGTTCTTAAAATATCTTTGTATAGGGTTTCATTTTAGTGCTTTTCCTTTGTTACGTGAAATTATTTTTCATGAACTTTAGAATGAGGTAGATACAGGGTAATTTTGTTTTTGTGTAGCATTCAAAAACATGGCTGCTTTCTGGGATTCCATGGTTCTATTCTCCTCTGCTTTGGTCTGGACAGATCCTTTTTCCCAATTCCAGTCAATTCTGATTCCACTCCCGGCAGTTTCTCTATCCTATCAGGGAGCCCTGGCAGGTCACTTTTGAGGGTTCTTAGGGGCTGGATTGCTCTAAGCCCTTCAAGTCCCTTTACCATGTCCCCCAAACACTTACCTAGTACTGGCGAGGTCAAATCCCCTCCCAGTCTTAGCTGCTCCTTCCAAACTGGCCACCCCACTTTCCAGTGAATTCTTACTAGCTTTTGGGGTTCTTCTGTTGTCAGGCCCTTCAGACAACCTCCCCGATGCTTCCATCTTCTTGCTCCCACACAGACCCTGATAGCATGCAGGTCTTGTGACTGGTGATTTGTCCCTCCCTGCTTAAGTTTTGGAGTTTGTGGGGACACCTTGTCACCTAGTTTATTGTAAATGTTGCCCATAGGTTTTGGATTTGCTATTTCCATTTTTATTTGAGGACTCAGATTAAATAGCTATGCTGTTGTTGCCATCAGCTTTCCAGAATTCTGAGAATTCTAAATTATGTTAATTCACTGGAATTTCATGACCACTTCATAAATTGGTACTACCAGTAACCCCAAGCTCATAAGTGAGAAAGGCTCAGTAACTTGTCCAAAATTACAGAGGTAGTGAGTTGTAAAACCAAAATTCTAACCTAAGTTTCTTAAATTCTAGAGCCATATTCTTTCTTACAACATTCATGGGAAAATGATGTACATGGCAATGTATTTCACAGCAAACTTTTCAGGAATTACTTCCGTGAAGCATGAAACACCTCAACTTTAATCCCTGTATAATAAACTTAACTCAGTTTAACTAGTAAAGTCCTCTAAATTTTCAGTAGGGTAGCAAAACAATAGCTACAAAATCATCTCAAAGCCAAATTTGCAAGAAAAAAATTAGAAACCCTGGCTCTTAAATCTCATGGATTCCTTAAATACAGAACATAATTTATTAAGTAGGTTAAAACAAATTTAATACTACAAATTAAAGTAACCCTATCTAATCACTAGAATTGTTGCATGTGCATGTTCATGAACAGGAGTTTTCCCAAACTAAGCAACCACTAATAACCTACCTGGCCTGCCCTGCATAGGTGGAGAAACAAATAGAGGCTGCATAACATTCTGTGAGGAAACTGAAGTGGTACTACTAGCTTGATTAGCCACTGCACAGTTAGGTAAAACTGAAGCTGGAACATTATTGGCACAGGAAGCTGCAACTGCTGAAGAATTTACCATCACCTGTAAGTGCAGAAGAAAAATTTAGGGAAGTTTAGTTATTTCTCAAACACTGTTTCTTATCTGAACCTAAGTTTCAAGATACAGTATTTAGATAACTACAACACTGAGAAATCAATCTTTATGTAAAACCTATATAAGGTTATTTCCTTCAAAGACTACAATTAACTTCAAGATCTTAATTTTTAAATGTATTTTTCTGAAAAAATAACACATTAATATGATTCAAAGATCAATTATAAAACTGTATACAATGAAATGTTTCCTTCCAATCCATATCTCTTCCCTCTGCCTAGTTCCTCTCCCCTCTCCCCAAACAGGTAACCTCTGGATTTCCTACATATTATCCAGAGATTTGTATGTTTGTTTCTACATGTGTATACATTTCCCCACACTAACACACACTTTTTTTTTTTAACAGAAAAGATGCTTTGCTTTTTTATGTGTAAACTTCACGGGACTGCAATTTGTTTTTCACATGAGGCCATAGCACCCAATACAGCACCGGGCACAGAGAGATGTTCACTACATAGTAACAGACACTTATTGAACATGCTCTTCTCAATGCAATCTCCATTTTCTTACCACCCACTGCTGTGTGGCTGCTACCCATTCCAGTCCTCAGAAACTGCATTCAGTCACCAGTGGTCTTCATGGCAACAATTCCCAAAACTCTCTTGCTAGTCCTTTTGGTACTTGACCTCTTGGTAGCAACTGACACTTGACTACCCCTTGAAACATGCTCTTCCTGAGGTTCCCACAGTATTATATTCTCCTACTTTTCCTCTCTCCTTAACTATTCCTTCTCTAACCCTTTGCTAAAATTTGGTGATCTACAGGATCTGTTCTGGATGCCCTTCTCAATCTCCTCCTTTCCCAGGATTATCTTATTCACTTCCATGGTTTCAGCAACTTTTCTGACACTAGCTCCCTATTCTTTACATTTCAGTTTCAGTAAATGAAAGAGACTTGACCAGTAATTTATTTTATTTCACTCGTTACATAAGAGGTTCAGAACAGAAGGACTATCAGTAATCAAACACCAGCACACAGACCAGTGTCTGGAACACAGTAGATAATCAATTTGTTGAATTTTACTAATCACTGTGCCAGGCACCACAAAGCACAATAATACTTAAATATGATGAAGGACAAGGACAATAAAAAGAAAAAAAAAAAGTCAGTCCCCCCATTTGATTGCTTGGTAACACTATTAAGATTACCTTCTGGGGGTAGCTGTATGAGGTAACTGTGTCCTGAGGAGACATAGAACATGGTCTTCTGTCCTGAAGAGACTTTAATGAATATAGAAGTACAGTTAAATAAAGATAAATCAAGAAACGTGCTTTGTTTCAACATCTTCTAGAATTAAGTGAAAAGTGATCTGTCCTGAAAGTACTCAGATTTGGAAGCAACTACTGAGATAATGTTCCAAAAGGTATCACCCCAGTGCCTGATTTAGGTGACTGTGCTATTTCCCATCCACAGAGAACCTGATCATATCCAATTCTAGTCCAATGTAGATACTAAAATCAAGTGGAGGATATAATTTGAACACTTTTTCAGTGGCCTTTCTTGCCTTAAAAGCTTCAAAATCAGTAGGACCAACAACAGTTTTACTAACTAAACAAAAGCATTCCATCTAAAAATGTAGCTTGGGACAAGGGTGAATATCTGGTTATTCAGATATATCCTATCTAAACAGGATGGAGTATAATCTGAACACTATGCCCTTCTGGCTCAAGGTCTTTGTGAAAGTAAAAATGATTTTAAAAGGCGCAGTTATAGGGCACCTCAACCCTCTCAGTGGGTTGAGCCTCTGCCTTCGGCTTGGGTCGTGATCTCAGGGTCCTGGGATAGAGCCCCACATCGGGCTCTCTGCTCAGCGGGGAGCCTGCTTCCCCCTCTCTCTCTGCCTACTTGTGATCTCTTTTTCTCTGTCAAATAAATAATTTTTTTTTAAATTAAAGAAAAAACTTATTTAAAGGGTCAATTATTCTTGACAAATTGTCATGACAACAAAAACAAAACACCTAGCAGCAGAAATTGGTTTAACAATGATAAGAGCACAGAGGGAATCAAGGGAAGTGATCACAGAAAACAAGAGGAATCATATGGATGATGAACCCAACTTACCATGGATTGCACTTTTCTAAAGTCAGTTTTCAAGTACAACCAAAGCACCTGCTAAAAAGTAAACTTTGGCTTTGATTCAGAGGGCCCAATGTGAATGCTGAACAATTCTACAGAAAGATTTAGTTGAGAGTTGGGCAGAGAAATGAACAGCAATAAATATTTGCGGGTTTTTTTTAGGAGGCTCTGTGCCTAGACATTTATAAGTCCTGCATGGTCCTTTCCCCACAGCATGCTGTGAAGAAAAAATTACTTAGAAACTTGCTATAGACTTGGTGACTAGGGAGTGGGGAGTGGAGCACATCCTGAAGAGATTGGAAGCCAGTTAGGATGTATGATAAAGTTAAGTTCAAAACAAAAAGGAACATGTGACAAATGAAATTAAAGGGATAGAAAGAAATTAAGTATCAAAAAAAGAAAGAAGGAATTAAATATCTATTCTTGTCATCCTTAATGGTGAGATTTTTACTTTTTTTTTTCCACTGGGGTAGCTATTTAAGAAGCATACGACATGAAAATACTAATGGCACAGTGAGAAGAAAAACTATTCTTCTAGAAGGGGTTAGGAAAGGGAAGGAGAAATAAGGGGAAGAGAGTAATGTATCATAGTTTTCATTCCTAAGATGTACTGCCCAAACAGTGAAAACGAAAATTTAGTATGTAAGATTAAGATTAACATAATTAGAGAACAGAGGATTGTTATTCAAGCTTTTACAAATATTCCAGTTCTCCTGGGTACATGGTAACTTGTTCTTCCTGGCCCCAACTAAAGTTAGGTGTGGGCATATGACTTACTTGGTCACTATGAGCAGAAATATTAAAAGCCAGTGTTCAACCACCCTATCTCTGTTCCTGAAAAGTGACTGAAAGTACACATGTCCATCGGCCTGGATGCCCCGAGTAACTATGATGAATAAAAACCTGCTACCAACCTACATCAGACACAGAACATGAGCAAGAACAACTGTCCTGTGTTAAGCAGCTAAGGTTGGGGGGACGGGTGTTACTGCAGCATAACAGCTTGACTGGAACAGTAATTTGGTAATTAGAAGTGGAATGCTACTCTAACAAAAACCTAACTTGAAAAGGAGATAATGATTTGTGTTTCTTAGGGAAGGTTTGGAAAACAATGTTAATTTTGTGTTTTGATTACTGTTGGCAGAGTTTAGCAACATTTTTTAAGACAAGATGTGTGTAGAAAAGGAGTTTGTAGGCAAGAACGAAAGGGAATAGAGAATCCGTGAAATATAGGGACTTACAAGGTTGAAGACACAGCTGCTTCAACCAAAGCTGTAAAATATAAAATGAGTAAGTACTTTGAACAATGAAGAGCATTTAAAACTTGGCTTTGAAGCAAAAACCAAGTTGTTAAAATCTGACTGCATGAAGATATTTCAAAGCAAAACTCCAACTAAGAATGCAACACCCACTGAATCCTTCCAACTGGAAAAAATGGCTCATGGAAAAGCCTCCACCAAAAGTATGGCTCCTCCATCCCTGATAAGCTCAAGGTACTTGCAATCAAATAGAGACACAGGGATAAGAAGGCAAATTATAGCAAATCTAAGTAGTTTATCTATAAAGAAAAAATTGTCAGTATGGCTACTGGCATATGAAACTAAGAGGAATCATACAGAGAAGCAGAATAAATTAATCACGCAGCCAAAGAAACTATGAGCAGAACTAAAACTATCCAAGTGAGATAAAATGACCCCTGGGCTCCCAATTTTCTCCAAGTAAGAAGCAGGCTGAGAAAGCTGCTCAGCTGCCAAGAAGGATTTTTCCCCAATGCCTGCTTCAAATATGACCAAGGAAAGAAGGGATTGCAGCAACCAACAGCCCCAGAAAACAATGAATCAGAGAGCCCCTCCAGAGAACAATCCCCATGCCTAGGCTGGGGGCCCCCACAGTGGCTGTCCATGATGTCAGGATTGCTACGGCCATTAACTTTTTCTCCCATTCCCCCACCCCTTTCTGAATGGGAATTTTTACTGCCATTTTTCAGTCCCTGCTCCACGATTATAAACTGGGTATCTAGTGGTTAAACAACTCTGTGTCTTTGGTTTTAGTGAGCCACATCTGGACCCAATGCACAGAGTACTACACATTTCCCAGAAACTTTGGCCTTTAAGTTTAATTACACTGAATGAGATTTTTGGATTGTCTCCCTTGAGGTGGAAGCAAGTATTTTGCTTGTGGGAGGGAGTCTGAGTTCAATGTCATGGTCCTTAGTGCTGTTAAAATATTTCCAACTTTTTGACTTTCAGGCAACAGAAGTTAGATACTTCAGTGGAACATACTCGGGCTAATGAAAAAGAAAGTGACAGGTGTTATCTCCAGGTGGAAGCTCTAAGAGCCAGGGCGCCATTCACTACCTTTTGGTTCCTCCCTTGGCAACCATGAATGGAGCTTCTATCAGCCTGAGTCCCTGAGCAGAGCCCTCCTGTAGACCTCCACTGGACACAAAGCATAACCAAGAAACAAACTTTTGTTATATGAAGCAATGACTTATGTCCCATCCTTACCAAAATATCATAATAAAATCCTCTTAAAAATCATCGCTGCCAATGTCTGAATTTCCTCTTCTATCAACACATTAGGAGTATCATTAAATAGATTAATTTCAGGGTCTTAATTTATTAATCTACAAAATGGGAACGAAGCCCTAACTACCTCATAAGATTATTCTAATTTAAATACATTTATATATATCATTCTTAGAACAGTGCCCTAGTACACAGTAGGAGATAGAAGTGCTTGCCATTTTTATTAAATACCTACCAAGTTTGCTGTAGATTCAGTTGTGCTATAAACACCTGAAGTTTCATAGTCTGGTTCTAGGGAATATAGCCAAAGTGAAGTAAAAAATGAGCATTATTTTATAATTTAAAATTGTATAAACAATGATGAATGTCAGATTATATCTAGATCTCACTGACCTGAAGGATAAATATATTCTTCATGATATCTCCCTATAAAAAAAAGACAGAAGAAGTGTTTATGTAGGGCTTTTTAGCTCAGCAGAGCCAGATGGCCAGCACTTGCTTTTTCTCAAGTTTTATGGATATATATTCAGAACTAAAATGTATACGTCCTTGAAACAAGTGATCTGAACTTTCATACTAGTGATTAACAGATATTGAAGCCAGATACTGACTGTGAACAGGACAAATTTCTCCTCTGAAAATTCCCTCAGCTCTTAAGAATTCAGGCAGAAGTGAAAAACCAGCTGTATCCATTTTTTCCAGTCAAGCAGTAGAGTATGGTGATTAAATTCACAGGTTCTGGAGTTACGGATGTCTACATTTGAATCCTGATTAATTTACACCACTTTAAGTGGGTTATTTATCTTTGTGCCTCAATTTCTGCCCTATAAATTAGGGATAATAATACCAAGATCATTGGGGGGGGGGGTGAAAAGAACAAAGTATGGTGCTTGATATTTAGTAAATGGTGTCTATAAAGTAATTGAGTATAACCCATACTATGCTTAGGTGGACATTAAAGGAGTATATCCTGCCTCATCCATTTCTCAGCCTGTTTTAAGTAAATAACATTTTAAAATTGGTATGTTCTCAGGAGAGCTCAGTGGTCTAAAGTATTTTTATCTAATACTACTATACCATTGAAATGTAGAGAAAGTTAATCATCAACTGGACAGCTTTCCACCAAATAAACCCCACAGGTCAAAACTGGATTTGATTCTTACACATGTCACTTATCAAACACATACATGCAACCACTTCAGACAGCAGGATTTAAGGTGAGAACAAAGATTTGGTTACTTTGAATACGGCACTACAGGTGAGCAGTACATCTGAAGGTACCCACCAAGCTAAAGGGAAAAGACAAAAGGGTCATGCTGAGTAAAAGAGCAGAAAATACACATCCTTGAGCACATGCATGCACATGCATGGGGACAAAGTCTTCACAGATCTTTCTTGTGCTGGATGTTTTGTCTTCAGTAAATTCCTAGAAATATCTATTTTCTTCTACATATGTAAAAAGAAAAACATCACAAGAAAATAAAGAACCTGATTGTTACATCAAGCCAGTGAGACTGCCTCATACCTCCTTAATCTACCCAAGTCCTCCAGAACTGCTTCAGTAGAACTGTCACTCATACATCATTTTACAGTAAAATGGTAAAAATAAGCACACCCCATGGTAAGGGGCAGTACAGCAATTGTTAAGGACATACACACAGGCAAACCAAATTCAAAATTGATCTCTGCCAATCACAAAGGACCATATATTGCATGATTCCACTTAAATGAAATGTCTACAATAGGCAAATCCATTAAGGTAGAAAACAGACTTGTGGTTGCCTAGGGCTGGGGGGAGGGATGGAGAGTGGCTACTACTGAGTACAGAGTTGCCTTTTGGGGTGATAAAAATGTTCTAAAATTGATTGTGGTGAGAGTCATGCAACTCTGACTATATTAAAATCACTGTACAGTACCCTTTTTAAACAGGTTAATTATACCATTATGTGGATTATATCTAAACAAAGCTGTTACAAAAAAGTTAAATCTCTGCCACTTACCAAAGGGTATGACTTTGACCATGTCATTTGCCCTTTGAGCCTCAATTTCCTCATATATGAACAAGGATTCCTCATATATAATTTCCTCATATATAAACAAAGACTCCTTAGAAGGATGCAAAATATTAAAATTATAATATAGTTATTTAGTCCAGTGGATGACCAATAGGATACAATAAAGAGTAACGTCCTAAGTCTTCTTTGGACATCTTTCTTGGGTAGACTTCTTTGGACAATGAAATTATCTTATAGCAGTCTCATAAAATAGCAGCTAGTCACGGAAAAGTCCAAAATAGTTCCATAAACAAATGGTCCTCACCATAACACAAGTAGTGTCTTCCTAATAAGGAATAGGTATTTTCCATACTAAAATCTCAACAAATCAAAACTCACTAGAAGACCTATGCAGAGAGCAGGAAGTAAGCTGTGACAATGTGGTGGCCTATAGAAATAGAAGTCTGTCCTGAGAAACTTCAAACATCTTGAAGAAATATCTTCAAACACCTAGAAAGCTCTGAAACAAGAACTGATAACTCATTCAAAATGAGCTACCAGAACACTATGAGACCCCCTCAAACCAAAACTTTAAATCTTACTTCACAGCCCTGATGTACTAATTCCACAAGAATCATCTTTTAAAGAAACATTTAACTGTAACTGACTCACCACTGTCAGTCTGGCCACTGCCCTCCTCTGAATTCAAAGTCTGTTTGCTGGAGCTATGTCCTCGCCTTGCAACACAGTATCTTGAAGCAGCAGGAACCATTGTAGTGGGCCCTCCATGATTCTGTACCAAACATACACACATATACATGCAGTTCAGGGGAAAAAAGCTAAAATATATCTTAATGTACTTTAGAATCAAGAAATGTGAGAAAATGATGAACAGAAAATATTAGTTCATACTATGTAAGGCAAGATTATTGGTCCACCTCTACCCGTTTTCTCTAGAAATAGCTTTAAAAAAGTTCTCCTCTTCCATCGTTAAAAGCTCCTAAGATAAAAATTCATGTCTTCCAGAAGTGCTTGATTTGGTGGTTTGTCAAAAAGCTAAAATTTATTCACACTGCCTTTACTTTAAAGAAAAAGAGAAAGCCAACAGCTTTTGAATAGAATTTTACCTACTTACAGGTAAAGGTGGATAAGCAGTTTCATCCCCTTCTTCAACTTCATAAAAGGTAATGGTTTCTTCCAAGCCCCTGGGCATCTGTCCACTCTCTGGGGCAAAGCTATACTGGCACTCCTTATTCATACAATGCATCTGGCGGTGACTACGTCGGAAGGAACTTAAGTATCAAGTAGTTCAGAGAAAAGGAGAAAAATGATAAAATTTGGTGGTAACTTATTTGTAATTTCTAAGTAACAGTTCAAACATCTCAACGTTAACACTTTTTTTCAAAAGATTATATTTATTTATTGATTGATTGATGCAGGGCTTGATCCCAAGACCCTGAGATCATGACCTGAGCCAAAGGCAGAGGCTTAACCCACGGAGCCACCCAGGTGCCCCAATGCTGACACCTTTAAAAAACTTAATCCATGTATTTGTTGTTCAGCAGTAAAGCCAAATTCACCCATTTTATGATTTTCAACACTTAAAATTCACTTACCGAGATCTGTAAGAGAAGTTATCATAGCTCTGGCAACATCTTTTACCTGGGCCAGGGTAAAAACCAACTTTAGGGCCCTCCATGTTATGCCTGTTTATAAAGCGAGATGAATCCCTAAGAATGAAGGGAAAGGAAAACAAAACTCTTTATTCACTAGTGCTTACGTCGTCAATTCTTACACTTAAATAGAATTAACACACCTTTCTAGAAATGTCCTTATAGAAAGAGCTATGCTCTCCTCACTACTGGCATTAGGCCTATCCATTATGTATGGACACAGAACCATATACATGGCACTCAACTTGATAGCCCTAGCATGTCTGCATGTCTCCAACCATTCCATATTTCCTTAGACAGTGAGAATACAAATCTCCCAATAAATTCATTTGATAAAAATTTAAGTATACATTAGTTCCATACTCTATGCAGACATTACAAAAGGGAGCTAACCTGCTAAGATATTTCTAAATTGTACTGTAATTCTCTCTAGGAATTATTCACAAACAGAGATGTACATTATCTTGAAAGTCAGTTAAGCCTTACCTGGGCATCCCATATCCCCGACCTTGTCTCTGAGACGCATGCTGAGGATGAAAATGTTCATTAGACATAATACTGCCAGCTGTCTGTGGGTAGTGCATTGGAGGGTCATGCCCATAATGCATACTGTGCTGAAGCCTGGGTGGGAGGAGGGTGTCTCCCCTGCTGTAAGCCATTGTCATATAAACCTCTTTTCCTCTAACTTTTTTGAACATCTTCTTCCGTTGTTTCATGTCCATCTCTGACACAGCTTCCAGAGAAACAAAGAAGTAGCCAAATAAGCTTCATAACCAAAGCAAAAGATCCAGTCCTCCCCTCCCCCAAATGCCCAGATCTTTTTTTTTTTTTTAAGAGAACAAACCAAATTTCTGTATTCTTTAAGGATGTACTACTAGATCTTCCACTTGGAAGGGCAAAACCAGCAGGTAATTTCCATATCAACGGACATCTCAGCACTATCTTTAATACAGGGGGCTCTGATCATCAAAACATAGTCATTTAGTCACCTACATTAGTTATTTTCCAAAAAATTATGCCTAATGATGTCACTGGTTGCTTCGGTGAGGTGTATTCCTAGTTTTTGGAGAAATCTTTTTGCTTGCAGTTTTAGAGTCTAAAATCCAACCCCCCTCACCTTGAGGCACCTTTGGCAATGTCTAGAGACATTTCTGGTTGTGGCAACTGCGGGAAGGATGCTACTGGCAATTAGTGAATAGAGGCCAGGGATGCTAATCAACCTACAATGCACAAAATGCACAGGACAGCTCCCCACAACAAAGTTACTATCCATCCCAAAATGTCAGTAATGCCTAAGTTGAGAAACTCTAACTGAGAACAAGATTTATCTATGTTGTCTTTTTTTTTTTTCTTTTTGAAGATATAATGTAAGTACAAGAAGAAGGATATAATAAAAACCTCCAGCATACAAACCCATTTCTGGGACATAGCCCCCGGAAACTTTCTGGTAACCTCTTCCTTTCCGACTGGGCATAGCATTCCAGGCAGGAACAGGCGTGACTTGAGTAACTGGTTTTAAGTTAGCCAGCGGAACCATGTGCCTTTAAGTTAAAGATACCACCATAAAGCCACTGCAGCGCAGACTTAATTCTCACTGGATATACATACCCTCACCCATCCCGCTTCATTTTCAAGTGTACTCTACTTAAACTTGTTGACACTAGCTATTCAAGAAAACTTAAGAGTAGTTTTAACAATTTCAAAGCCACTTGTAGCACATACCATGTTCCAGAGAAAATACTGTGACAGACTAGTCTACAAATATTTATTGCCTTTCCTTAGAAGAGGATTATATTTTCCTACCCCACTGACTTCAGGCTCAGCTATGTAATGCACTTTGGCCAATGAAACATAAGCAGATGCTTTAAGAACCAGCAAATGGTTAGTCATGTTCATTTCTTCCCTATGATCATGGAAAACTGTCTAGATAAAGCCTTTGTTGGCCTGGGTCTCCCCTTTGTTTATGCACTATGAAATGCTAGAGGAGCAAAAACGAACTTTATTATTTTAAGCAACTGAGATTGTTTTTGGTTATAAGGGCAGCATAACAAAGTTTAATGGTTCTTCAAGTGGACCAACAGCATCAGTATCACCTCAAAACTTGTCAGAAGTTCAAATTCTAATTCTTAGGCCCTACCACAGACATACTGAAATCAGAAACTCTGGGGATAGAACTCATCAATCTGTTTTAACAAGCTCTCCATATAATTCTGGGGGATGTTAAAGTTTGAGAATGACTAGATTAGTTTATCTTGGTATAGCCAGAGGCTCAGTTAGCATGCTAGCTTTCCAATTAGTATGAACAGTTTTATACGAGAATTCTATTCTATTTAATATCTCTAGTAAGTTGGCTAGGGCCTAGGGATTTAAAAACTTTTCATGTATGGGTGTACTGAGATTTCATACTTCAGCATGTGCTTTTAATATTTGAGGTAAGTCATCTTAAGCTGGTACCAAATGTAACTGGATTTCTTACTAGCATCCTGGTAATTCTTAATTTAATACTACAAAAAGGCATCAAGAGCCAAAGATTTTAGTAATTTAACAAACTATTGTATTCTTACTTTTCTGCCAATTCCTCAATGAAGACTGTTACAGAATTATTCTCATTTCCAACTTCCTGAATATGAGCATTGTAGTATCTTCCACCTGATTCCAAGCGAACCTAAAAGAAGGTAGGAGACAGTAAAAATACATCTCATCTTGAATCTATTGGCAGATATGTCTTTTACCAAACAAAAATACAACTTCTCCCCAAAAGGAATTCAGTATCTACTTATTAAAGTGGTTGATAATCAACACTGCCACCCAGTCTGATTTAAGAGGTGGCACATACTAGAAGATTTTTACATCTTTTTTTTTAAAGACCCTTACATCTTCTCACAGAGGTAATTAAAATTTAAAACAAACATTAAAATTTTTTTTAGCATTATGTAAATGAGCTTTATTAAACTTATATTAATGACTAAAACCACAACCTTAGAAAACAAATTACTGAGTTTTTAAAAGACAAACTAACCTGACACTTGTCTCCCAGATAGTAATGTCTCCCAGCATACTCCATGTAATCAGACTTTTGAAGTTCTATTAAAAGAAAATGAAGATTAAAGCTCATCCGAACTGATTCTTTTCCCACTTTACATCATTTAGTTTTCTAATTTACTTTTACCAGTGTTTTTGAAAATGCCACTACTATAACGTAAAATTGGGGTCAGGGGGGGTTCCTAAAGGGTCATTCTCTTACACTTGATAAGGACATTTCTGTAGTCAATTTAAGGAGACCTACCCAAAATAGTTTTCTGCTATAAAACACAGATAGAAACTGAGAGGCTATAATCTTAGTTGGTCAAGCACCAGTAAGATACAATTTGAAGTAACACACCTCAATTAAAAAGAAAAAAGAAAAAAAAACACTACACAGCTACTTCAAAGCAGACTGTTATTTTTAACAACTTATTGTGTTCCACAGGGTCTTAACCTCATTATAGATTGTTAGATTGTTAACTATATCTAAGTTCACCAAGGTTCAAGAAGTTGAGTATGAAAAATTAAAGGCTATCTTGAAAAGAGAGCTTTAAGGGCTAATTTCATCAACTTCTCTTAGAAGGAGGTAACAATTACCTATTTCAAAAGTTGGCAAACTTTCTCTGTAAGGAGCAAGACAGTAAGTATTTCAACCTTTGTGGGCCATATGGACCCTGTCACAACTACTCAACTGCGCCATATATCTATTTATGAACAGTAAATTTGAATTTCATATAATTTTCACATGTCACAATACACTGTTCTACATTTTTTCTGCCATTTAAAAATATAAAACCATTTTTAGCTCACAGGCTCATACAAAAACAGATAACAGGCTAGCTTTAGTCTGTGGGCCATAGTTTGCAGACACCTGACCTATTCATTTATCAATGAGGAGAGTCTTAACATTTTAAATTTAAGATAAGATTATTTGCAGTTACAAGTTTCAGGTACTCTTAAAGTTATCTAAAAGTTATTTCCACATAGTCTTTACAAAACTGAAAGTCATGGATCAACATCAGATTCTGAAAGATCGCTTCCCACTTCTAAACCTATTTCTTTCCTTTTTTAGATTTAAAATCATGAGGATATATGGGGTGCCTAGGTGGCTCAGTTAAGCAGCTGCCTTTGGATCAGGTCATGATTTCAGGGTCCTGAGATCCAACCCGGAATATGGCTCCCCTCCCTGCTCAGCAGGGAGCCTGCTTCTCTGTCTCCCTCTGCCCCTGCCCCCCACCCCGCTCATGTTCTCTCTCTCAAATAAAATCTGTTAAAAAAATAAAATAATGTATCAAGTAAGCTAAAAAGTACCAGGCAACTTTTTTTAAATAATAGTACATTAAGAACATCTCATCAGAAGCAATATACAAAATTATTCCCCTGGATCTGTCAGGATTCAAAAAAGTACACTGTCGGTATTTCATTACCTTTTCTGCTGTCCAACCAAACATCAAATTCTACATTACGATAGATTTCTGGATCCAGGGCTTTGAGCACCTTATAGGGAAAGAGCATCTTTGATGGGCCTTCTGGAGACTAAAACAAAAATAATCATGCTACACATTCACCATCCTTAGCTTTAATGTTTCTTCTACAAAAAAAGAAAGTTCTTTTTTGAACTACATACATATGCCTCCTTTTTTATTAAAAAACTAAGTGCCGTTAAGTTTTATCGTGTATCTTAAAAATCAAGAGATTAAAGAAGCAATACGCAAATAATCTAAAAGGTTTTAGATGGAGGAAGGGAAATATTGCCTAAAGCAGCCAGCAACTCAGGATACAGCTCATATAAATCAGTGCAACACAGACCAATTAAAGATTAAATCAGGCTATTCAATAAATCTCATCTTGATATATACAATACAGAGCTGCAAGTGTTTCTATATCTTAAAATCATCTGCAAAAATCTGAAATTTTCCTTTCATTTTGGTCAGAATCTACTACAACTTCCAAAGAAAATTACCTTGTTCTTCTGCTTTCCTAGAATTTCACCATTCCAATACTGTTACTCTTCCCAAATTACCAGCAACTGAGGCATACATAAAAAGTACTGTAATAGTATTTATTTAGCAAGCCTCAACCTAAAGGTCTGCTTGATTTTAGGCCTATGAAGATAGTAAACATTTTTCTTGTTTTTCTAAACAGGATTATTACTTATTTTCTTTGAATAGAATAGGACAAGCATATTCTTTAATGGCAAATAGAAACCTTAGCATCAGAAGACTGATTACAAACTAAGTATCTACTGGATTTGTAACTTTATTTGACTTTAACTTGAAAAACAGAAGTTTCTGAAAATTCTAAAGTGTTCAGAGTTTGCCTGCAAATAATCTATACAATTCCATTAAGAATAAAAATACAGAGAACATTAAGCACCTGTTTTACATTTTCGAATTAAAACTTCCACAAAGGCAAACCTGAACTCCTCCCTCACACCATACAACTAGAATGGACCACCTGACCTTAATTTGTTTAAGTTATGATGCTACAAGCCAAGACTATGATAATTCTTTGCCCTAGAAAATCTCAAACCTTTGCTTCTTCTGTTCCTTGATTGTACCCCTCTGGGATATTTTCAGCGTTGCAGCAGGCACCCAGCTCTTCAGTCCTAATTGAAAAGATTTATTAAAAAAGAGCTTTATATAAATGCAGTAGTTAAATTTTAAGTCTAATGACTACATCACCACCTAGTGGTCAAGTGGCTCAGGTCTAAAAATGGGCAAATACTTTTTTACCCCAACAGTTACATTTATGCTTCCTTTTTCTAAGTATGTGCTACAATATACTTAGCAGATTATCTCCTATATTTCATACCTCCATCTCTTAAGATGGTCCTTATGATTCTTACCTCCTGGAGTGCACATCAATGTATGATTCCCCTAACTCAAGTTTGCTTCTAACCAATAGATAGGCTATATGTTATTATAGAGCCTAATAATGTAGTGCCTGCACTGCTGGCCTCTCTCTTGCTGACTATAAAGCAGCAAACTATCATGTTCACTAAGCCCATGTGGCAAGGAGCTGAGGGTTAGTTACCTCTGGCTGACAGCCACATAAAAAAAAAATAATAATAAATTCTCAGTCCTATAGCTGCAAAGAACTAAATGCTGCCAAGAACTATGTGAGCAGAAAAATGGATCCTTCTTCAGTCAAAACTCAAAATACGAACTCAATCCTGGCCAATAACTTCACTGAAGTTCTGTTGATATCCTAAGCAGAAGACCCAATTAAACTATGTCCAGATTCCTAACCCATACAATTTTGAGATAAGTGTGTTAAATTGCAAAATCTATGGTAACACAGTTACGCAGCAATTCAGTAACTAATACATCTCACCTTTTTACTACTATAGTTTCCATAAAGCCTAAAGTCCTTAGGACAAGTCATCAGTAAAGAATGAAGCAACTTCTACCCCTGCATTCCCAAGTAAGTTTTAAAAACCTCTCCTCTACCAAAAAAAGTACAAGCCACAAACATCCAAGGAATAAAATTGCAAGCAAGACCAAAAAAGACAAGGTGACACCTGACTGGCCCCAAGCCTATCTGAATTTCCTAGACAGAAGTAGGAATCAAGAAGAAATATAAGACAACACCTATTTTATTATCTCTAACACAAAATTTTTGACCAAATCTGTTAACAGCAATTTCCTCAGAGGCCACAAACTACCTTCCTAGTGAGTACCAAAGGCAGACACTTTGAAAACTCCTAAGACTTCCCTTAACCTGAGAGATTCTTTTCTCTTAGTTGGATGTGTGTGTGTCAAGTAACCACTGTGAACCTCAGTTACCACAAAAATGATGGTACTAGTTTAGAATCAGTTTTTTCTTAAAGTATGGTCCACAGCCTACCTACATCAGAACACTTGGGGTGTACTTGTTTTTTTCTTAAAGCAGATTCCTAAGCCCCACTGTGATTTGAAGCCCCTCAAATTTTGTGAAAGTTAGCCTAAGAATCTGCCTTTCTAATAAGCACTATGAAGTATACCTTTGTATTAGAACTGAAGTTTGAGAATCATGGGGTTAGGTAGCTCTAAAATCACTTCCAGCAATTAAAAAAACTGATTCTGACTTGGATCAAACCTCCAAAGCCTGAACATCTCAAAATACAACATGTCTTCTTGATAAAGTTTCTCTTCCCCCATCAAAAAATGTTTATCTAGATACATATGTGTGCATAGTGTAAGTCATAAGCTTGTCAAGGCCCTTCTACTTTCAAATGGTGATGCACAGAAACATTAAATGTGGTCATGTAAATGACACCCCCTTTCCCTGTATTACCTATCCTGAGTTGAACTCTTGTAGTCAATATTGACATCTTCACTGCCAGTCAGAGCATTGTTTCTGTTCTTTTTGGAACCACTTCGAAACAATTCAACTGCAGTCTTCAACTCTTCTTCATCCACAACAAACACATCTTTATAGAGAATTTCATACAATACAGCTAAAGGAAAAAAATAGCCAAAACTCCAATTGTCAAAGTAGTATCTCTTTTTAACAATGTGAAAATAGCCATAAACCAGTATACAATTTCAATAGGTGCCAACAAAGTCTTAAAAGAGCTGTTTATGATGGGTCCCTCAATTTACAAATGGGCAGAAAAACAAAAACCATCTGAAATACAGCTAAGCATTTACAAAGCCTTCACATACCCTGACAAACAGCTGCACTTGACTGAAATTGTTTTGAGTATACTGAATCATAATGGCCATTACTTGAATAGCAGAGTAGAATCTGAAGAAAAGAAAAAGACACAGAACAATAAAGTGAATGTTACATCTTACAACCATGAAATACTCGGAATTAAATTGCTAACCAGAAACTGATGAACTGTTTTTAAAAACATGTTTTTAGATTCCACAGATTAAGTGTTATCATACAGTACTTGTCTCTGACTCATTTCACTTAACATAATGCATCAACTGTATCTCAATAAAGCTGAGGCAAAGTGATCTTTAAAATTTAAATACAGGTAAGTGCAAGCTAGAACTCAAACGGATTTTCTTAAAACTGACTTTTAAATGCCAAGATTAAAATCACTACAAAGGAAACAATGTGAGCCTAAACACATTCCCAATAATATACCAAATACTGATCTATAAATTAACAAAAAATGGAAACTTTTACAAACTGAGTAAATCAAGTCAAAAGACCAGCTTACCTTCAAAAAACGGCTGGAGAAATTAGGTCAAATACCCAAATATTCTAAACTCAGACTATAGGGGGAGAGACTTAGTCTACTCAAAATGTTATCCCCCGTACCAAGTAGCAATATATGAATACACCATGTAGGAGCCATACTGCTAAAGAGACTTCCTTAATGAATCAAGGCACTAAGATGGCTACAAAATGAGTTAATTTCTTTGATCTTTAATCTCTAGTTTTCCTAAACAATAATGCAAAGCCATGCTTACTAACCAAATTTATTTTAGTAAAAATGCTTGCAAGCTCTATATAATGAAATGTGTTTGAATAGCACCCAAAACTTAAAATTTTTGTTCAAAAATTCATCTTGTGTAAAGAATTAATACCTAGCAACTAAGTCTATTTTATTTTGAAGCTACCTCTGGTACCAGGAACCTAAGGTACCAAAGATGATTCTCTGTGTTCTATGGGACGACGTTCCACCAAGCTTCTTCGGCAGAAAACTATAAGCACCCTGTTTGCTGCCTTCCTACCTACTCTGGGCTAACTCCTTCTAATAATAAAGTTCTCTATCTCGGGTCTGTTATTCTTCCCCAGATTTTTTTTGGAAATCACAATTCCAACTCCATCAGTATAATTCATTTCAGAGTACTGAAGGCAAGCGTGAAGCTAAAGTAACACACACTAAAGTTTAGGTTATGAAGTTTCACATGCCCCAAGGGTTATTTGCCTTTAAGAGTTTATTAATCCGAAAGAACAGTACACAAGATTTTGAGCAGAGAAGCCCTTTGTACCTCAGACTAGAAAAACTTGAAACTCCAACTAAGAAAGGTTAATAACTAGAGACAGCTGTTAAGGAGTAAAGGAATCCAGCTAACTAGAACTGAATAAACAAGGAGGAAAAAACCCCAGAGATAATGATGTAATTTATTCATGTGGCGAGAAGTTCCACTTTGAGTGTAAGAGGTAAAACTAGACATGATGGCTTTTATGTTCCTGGTAGTATCTCAACATAAAATAATAGTTCTCTGATATATATTTATAGGTAAGTAGGTGGGATGTATGGCATTTACCTATGGAAAAAATGAGGTAGATCTGTAGTACTGATGAGGATAAGTGAAAAGAACAAGGAACAATATATTTAGTATGAGCCCATCTACATTAAAAAAAATGCAAAGAGAATGATATAGGATACCCACTCAAACTTAATAGTTATTTTGAAGCACAGGAGAATGAAAAGTAAAAATGGGGGCTTTTTATTCTACCTTTAAGTTTTATCTTTAATAGAAGTATATCGATTCTTTCTAGGTAAAGAGGCTAAGTGAAGTCATTTTTGAAAACTCAAATAATTCAGATATAAATCCTTAGAAGCCTGAACTGAGATACAGTAACCAAGTTTTAGAGAAAGCAAGGTGTCACACAAGTACCCTGCTGCCAACTGGCTTTTTCATAATTAAATTTCAAGATAAACAAACATACTTTATACATTTGCAAATCATACATATTTACACTATCCTGTGCATGCAAATGCCCAACTACTGGTATTGTATTTGTGTGTATGTACAGATTAGAATTATACGTGATATTCTCATGGCTGCAAACACTCTAATTTGTATTCTTATGGTTCCCAATGCGTAAGGTTTTCCCCTTAGTTAGCGCATAGAATATCTCTGTAAAATATACAGGACTCACTTAAAAATGGAGCTATATAATTGTAGGAACTAGGTGATAGGGATTATGGATGTTCACTATACAAGTCTTTTAATTTTTCTCTGTATGAAAATTTTCACAGAATAAAATGTCAGGGGAAAAAACTGAAGTGCAGGCTTAGAGTCCTGGTAAAGATCTAAATGTCTAGATCTCCTCTCTGGCAATGCTGTATATAATTGCTAAAATAACAGAAGCTACCATTCCTCCTTCTTCAAAGAATTTTGATTATGTCACACCCTTGCTTAAAAACTTTGAATGAGTGTTTAGGAGCAATTGTACAGAATGTCTGAAATTTACTCCAAAATACACCAAAAATTAAGATGGACTGATGAATGAATAGATAGGTGAAAAAATAAGGATACTAAAAAGGTGGGAATTAGAATGCTCATTATAAAATTCTTTTAGCTTTTCTGTATTTTGTTAAATCTTTATAACAAAATATTGGGGAGAAAACTAAAACTATTCCAAAAAGCTAAATTCTTGGAATGGACTGCTCATTATGTAACTCTAACCTATCTTCACACCACTGGCCTCTCCCCCACCCAACTACTGGAGTCCGAAAGCATCTGCTGCTTCCATGTCTTTGCAGAAGTCCTCTGAATAGATTGCCCTTCATACTTGTTGGATCCATTGTTTGATATTCCACTTAAATACCTCTACCACCATGAAACTTTCTAAACTCTCTGAAGCAGAGCAAAGGACTTTTTCTTCTATGCTCTTCGTACATACTTCTATTTTAACACTTATCACTTCACTGTAAAATTAACTATTTGCATGTCTGCTTTCACAGTCTGTGAGGCCCTTAGAGAACAGGTATATTGTTTTCATTTTGGAGTCCCCAAAGCCCAGTGAGCTTCCTGGTACATTACAAGAGCTTAATGTTGCCAAACAAATTAGACGGCAGTACCACTAATAAAACAAGGTGCCCCAATTTATATTTATTTTCTAAGTTATCTCTTGCATTCTACTCTATTCCTAATGCCAGTTGCCTGGTTCAGGTCTTTTGTCCAGATTACTTTAATATCCTAACAGTTCTCCCAGTGTCTAGTCTTGTCCTACTATCATCAAAACGTTGCCCCAATTATAGTCTATGGTATGAAGCAAGACTTGCAAAATGCAATTACTATATAGTCTATACTCACTAATCAAATAATTGGGATAAAAGGCTTTTCTTAAAAGCTTTTTGGAAGAAAACTTACATGCTGAAGAACAATCTATATAACTGCCGAGAATTCTCACCAAACAAAACAACCTCCTATTATTTTCCAAGTACCCTACTAGCCAGTAATAGCACACTGTCCTACACTCAAGAAACTTTCAGAATAATGAGAACAGACATGAAAACAAATACAGTGTGATAAATACTGTAAATACTTGGGTGATGCCAGAGGAACACAGAGGAAATAACTCCAGGGGAGTTAGGAAAGTTTCAAAGAAATTAACATTTGAGATACAAAGGAAAAGAAAAGAAAAGAAAAAAAAGTTATACTTTTTATAACTTTTTATAAACTTTTAAAGGAAAATTAAAAAAAGTTATACTTATTGGACTATCTGGAATCATAGTATACAAGGTTGTAGGACAGTGAAGATGAAAAGAAAGTTTGGGACCCCTTAGGGGACACTAAATGCCTAACTTCTGAGTTTGAACCTTACCTTCTAGTCAACAAGAAGCCAGTTAGGGTTTGGGTGGGCTTTTTTTGGAGGGGGTTAACCGATTTCAGGAGTGGTAAGATCAGGTCTGTTCAGAGGATGGCTAACAGAGAATGGAAAGGAAAAGGCTGGCGGTAGAGAAGCTTGGCATTTAGACTATGCTTTTCCCCCATTAATTTGGTAACAAAGGATCATTTCTCACTATTTTGATAAGCCAGCAGCATCTATTTCTTTTATTTTAGTAAACATTCACTCATCTTCTTACCTTGTCTTCATAGCCATTATCTGTGACGTAAGTTGGAGGCTTTCCGGGATAGCGATAAAGAATGAAATCCCGACTACACGGGAAGAGAATATAAGTGGTTGAATAGAGATAATTTAATATATGCAGAGATAGTTGTAAGAACAAGTATTTGGGCTTTTAAAGTGTCCACCTTATTCATACAAAATAATCAAATGTTTAAGAGGCTAAATAATGTTAATTCAAAGTAGACCACTAACTGCCACTAAATTTCTATGGATTTTTAAAATGAACCTTAATGGGGGGTGCTGGGTGGCTCAGTGGGTTAAGCCTCTGCCTTCAGCTCAGGTCATGATCTCAGGGTCCTGGGATTGAGCTCCGCATAGGGCTCTCTGCTCAGCAGGGAACCTGTTTCCTGTCACCCCCCAACTCTCTAACTGCCTCTCTGCCTACTTGTGATCTCTGTCAAATAAATGAAGAAAATCCTTTAAAAAATGAACCTTGGGGCGCTTGGGTGGCTCAGTGGGTTAAGCCGCTGCCTTCGGCTCAGGTCATGATCTCAGGGTCCTGGGATCGAGTTCCGCATCGGGCTCTCTGCTCGGCAGGGAGCTTGCTTCCTTTCCTCTCTCTCTACCTGCCTCTCTGTCTACTTGTGATCTCTATCAAATAAATAAATAAAATTGTTTAAAAAAATGAACCTTAATTTGGGGAAAGGAGGAGTAAAGAAGATAGACTACCAAATGTATGCATGTTAGTTGAGTGTTGGGGGCTCCCACTTATTTAAAGCATTGGCCGGCAAATTTTACTTGGTTTAAGACCAGATAATAAGCATTTCAGCTTCTGTAGGCCATATGGTTACTCTGACTTTGTAGCATGAAAGCAGCCACAGACCCTGATAAATAAGTACACATTACTGTTCCAATAAAAATTTACTTATGGACATAGAAATGAGTTTCATATAATTTTCACAGGCCATGAAACATTATTCTACTTTTGATTTAACAATTTTAAAACTTTTTATAAAAATTCCTAGCTCGAGGGCAATACATAAACAGAAAGAAGGCCAATTTAAAAAGCTAGCCCTTGGGGCGCCTGGGTGGTTCAGTGGGTTAAAGCCTCTGCCTTCGGCTCAGGTCATGATCCCAGGGTTCTGGGATTGAGCCCCGCTGTCAGGCTCTCTGCTCAGCAGGGGGCCTGCTTCCCTTCCTCTCTGCCTGCCTCTCTGCCTACTTGTGATCTGTCAAATAAATAAATAAAATCTTAAAAAACAAATTAAAAAAAATAAAAGCTGGCCCCTGACTTAAAAGCAACTGATTGGCTACCTGCCCAACACCTTTTCTGTATGACTTCTTGATAGATTTAGTGAGAACTGAGCAGGCTGCAAAACACTAACTTGAATGAGTACCATAATGAGAGGGTTTGGACTCTACCGCATATGCCAGCTCACCATCCTAAAAACTGTGAAGGAGTCTTATGTATAGAAATCAACTTCTTCAAATGAACAAGTTTCCCATGAGCCTCTAACCTACATTATAAAACTATTTTTCAAAACTGCACAGCTTCCAGAAATAGCCACTTCTGCTGTTTTTTTAAAGATTTTATTTATTTGACAGAGAGAGAGAGACAGAAAAGGAGCACAAGCAGGGGGGAGTGTGAGAGGGAGAAGCAGGCTTCAGGCCAAGCAGGAAGCCCAATGCAGGGGTCAATCCCAGAACCCTGGGATCATGACCTCAGCCGAAGGCAGACACTCAATTACCAAGCCAACCAGGCACCCCAACTTTTGCAGTTTTAAAGACCAAAGTTATGGAGCAATGTTTCTCAAAATGTTCAATTATTATGTCCTTAAAGAGTCTTCTTTTCATAATTTCCTTCTGAAATTTTAATACCACAGATAGACTGTATATCTGTTTAGGTACTGTAACCCTTTGAACACCCACAAAGCACTGCAGTATCTAATAACTTTTTGTCTTGAAGAACCAATTTCTACCCTCTTAGAAGCTATATTGCCCCAGTGAAGACACATGCAAGAGGCACGAAGTTAAATACACAAGAATTCTAAGAAACACATTCTGATTTCCTATAGGAACACCAGCAGTTCTTAAAGTCCTTTATTTCATTCAAATGGACATAAATGCTAGAGGCTCTCCACCTAAAAATTAACACCAATTAACTGTGCTTAGACCTCTTCATTCTACATATCATTACATTAAATCCAAATTTCCCAAATCCCAGAGAGACTTGAATAGAAACTTTACACACAAATCACATACACACTCAGTCTTAAAAAAAAAAGATTTAACTTACTTATAAATTAGAGAAAGAGCTCTTATTTCCAGCTGGCCAGCACTTTCCTAAACATAAACAGTACATAAATGTTTTAAAAACACTCTGTAGCTATGATATAAAAGTTTCTGCAAGTTCAGTATTTGTTATTTTAGATGCTTAGTCTTGTTTTAGATGAAGAATTGCAGAACACATTATAACTTGCTGTGAGGTTTGGGAATATTGTTATTCATTAACATAAACTTATTTTGAAAAAAGGAGTCCTAAAGACCTTCTCAGTTAGCTATTAAGTAACAAGGACAGTTAATATAAGAGATTTAAAAGGCACAATAAAAACAGAACTAATGATAGGAATATGAAGTTAGCAGTGTACTTAGTAAGTGCTAAGTCCAGAACTATGGAATTAGTCATATAAATTATTTTTAATTAAATATGTGTCTATAGAGCTTACTTCTACCTAAAAGGATTAATACAAATCAGGGGAACTTTTTAATAAAAAAATAATGACCTCCTTGTAACATTCATTACTATCCCTCCTCCCCCATTAAAGTGAAAAGGCTTAGGCTTGTTCTGTTTGCAAACAGTTCATGGACAATAAATTGTTGACACACAATTCTCAATACTCAACACAAAACAACTTATCAATTGCCAGCCTCTAAACTTTTCCAAGAACTATTTGATTCAACACAGCTGGCTACTTAAGAATATAGGTTGCGTCTAGCTAAAGTGACACCGCTGAATGAATATTTAGATTTACTATTCCAAATACTCTGAAAAGATTAAACCCCCATATTTGATCTTACCTTGGGATCTCCCAACCGTTCCAGGTATTTCTCAAAAGATCCCTCCACATACTTCAAAAATAAAACAAACTTGACTTAACCAAATACATAGCATTACTAAAAATCTGATTATATTCTGCAATATTATCCTCCAATGGGTTTTTATTCAGCTCAATAATTATGGTATTAAATTAATATTCTGCACAGCACCTCAAGAAGATTTGCACATACATAAAAGTTATGAGTGGAGAAAAGCTGGACTGTAAAACTATTTTAGGAAATGGTCCTGGCTTATCCAGATACGAGTGCATTTCATCAAATATAACACCTTTGAGTTTCTTTTGAAATGCCAATTTAACTTGACAATTTTCAAAAATCATGCAAGCCCAATAATTTCAAGGATTTTAAATCTGATAGAAGACATGCATTTGCAAAGCCAAACTGAGGAACTTTAAAGGGAATTTTATTAGTTTCAGAAAAGCCCAGGGCACAAGCGAACTTCTTGGGGTAACAGAAATCTTCTGTATCTTTATTGTAGTGGCAGTTGCATGACTATATATTGCCGAAACTGAAAGTGCTGAACTTAAAATGGTTAATTTTATTGTGTGTAAAATATACCTCAATAAAAATAAAATTAAACCTGGGTAACAGAATATATTTCTAGTTCCATGTACATATATCACTAGATAAAAGTTTTTAAAATTTTTCTTAATAGCCTTTCAAACAGCCTGAGGTATAACTGGCATAGAGCAAGCTGCTCATATTTAAACGGCACACATACATTTCGACATACGTATGCACCCAAGAAACCATCATGACAATTTTGACAGTGAATAGATCCATCACCCCCTTAAGTTTCCTTGTGTCCCTTTGTAACTCCACTGACTGACCCCCACACAACCACTGATCTACTTTCTATCACTAGAAACCGGCTTGCATTCTTCTAGAGTTTTATAAAAATGAAATAATACAGTATGTACTTTGAGGGAGGGGCTACCTTCTTTGGCATAATAATTTTGAGATTTATCCATCTAAGTTTTAAAATTTTACACAAATCTTTGTTACTCAAAATGTGGTTACTATTACTCGATCATGAACAAGGCAAGCATCACTTGGGAGCTTTGTTAAAATGCAGAAATCTTGGGCCCCAGCTCAGACCTACTGAATCAGAATCTGCACTTTAACAAGGTCCCCAGGTGATTTGTATGCACAAAAATACTTGAGATGCACTGTTTCACACCACGGTCTTGCATTTGAAGTAATTTCATGTATAATCCTTTCCCCAGATGTAGTAAAGACTGTAATTAACTCCTAGGTAATAAGCTTTAAAGTCAAGAAGCCTTTGCAAAGTTTTAAAATTCACTGAAATCTGTTGAGAAAATTAAGAGTAAACCTTGAACAGCAGGCAAATACCCACAATATAGTCAGAAAAAAAAAATAGTACTGGAAGGGCTAAGAATTTTTTTTTAAGCCACACAAAAGGGCACACTACAAATCAGATCTTGATAAAACCTCATTCTGTTAACAAGAATTCAAATATTTCAAAACATTCAAAGATGTCTTCTACAAGTTGTTTTAAAGCCAATCATTAGTGGCAGAGCACCAATTACCAGTTTGTCACATAAAGATAAATGTTTAGAACCTAATTTGTTTCCTTATAATTGGGTTTTATAAGATTCTTCATATTGAGTGATGATTACTGTGTACAGAATTAAGAGTACAGAGGGGTTTTCCCATTTATACATACTTGGGAATACACATTTAAAAACATTAACATAGCCAAACTTTCTGTGAACTATGATTACTTGTTCCAGAAAACAGTGGTATGGATAATACAGAACAGTAGTCAAAATGTAACTTTTTAGGGCTTGCAAGATTATGGAGGGTATATGGGGAATAGAGAGTGGGAGAGTAGAGAGTGGGAAGGACACAGATGAATTGTTTTTTAACTTTATGATTAGAGTACACAACAGTCTAATTCTGGAGGTAGTCCAGAAGCATGCTAGCTAGGAGGAAGGCAGCTGAAAATTAAATATTTGCCACTGAGAGGAGATTGCATGACATAATTTTCATTATGTAGATGGCTCAAAATTCACTTCCCATTTGCTACACACTCTACTAACATCTCTACCTTAGGTTATGTATTCTACTTACAGACTCAAAAGTATGTTGGTTTTCTCTCATATACGAGACACAAGCCTTCCTGATTTCCAAATGATGGACCTGGCTGCAAAACAACTAAAAAGAAGAGAAAGACCAGCTGTCAACAGTCATTGGAAATAGCTTTTAAATTAAAATGATGACCGGGCACTAAGTCCCCCTTATTCAAAACATATGTAGGAAATTAACAAATTAAGTCCTAACATTTCTAAATTCTTTTTGCCACCTTTGGTGGGGTTGGGAGAGAATGGATGTCTTACCACCCCCACCCTTTCTTTTAGTTCTTATGGGTATAACCTATAAATTTTTCCTTAGGCACTAAATTTAGAAAAGTAGGGATTGCTTCTAAAGGATCAAGATTCATTTCAGTTTTCTAAAATTCCATTCTTACATTCTAAACTGGCATTTAGAAAATAGAAAAAGACAGCAAAGGCAAAGCAATATATTTGGACTCATCAACAAAGGCATACACCAAGCTACTAAGTGGCAGACAGGCCTGGATGTCTTTACTAGCAAAGAGAAAAGGCATTATTTTTTCTTTCCGTGTACTACAGGTCTTCTAGCTCCAGTACCATGCCACATGTCAAACCCTGAAAACTCAGTATAGGGAAGATATATTTGTTTTCCTTTTACCTGCTCCGAAATAGCCCGAAAGAGGCAAGAGGCATCCTTGGCAGTCAGCTTTCGAAACAGCCCTAAGCTGCCTAAATATTCATCCATTGATGCCTCATTCAGAGACTTCTGGCCGCAGTACTTTTTCCATCCTTTATGCATTTTGGCAGAGGTGGAGGTGGGGAGGGGGAGAAAGGAACACAAACGTGGCAAGAAAGAAAAAGCAGGATGCAGGTAGAAATGGGTAGCAGTGACAAGGGCTTGCTTATGCAGGTATCCGGAAAGCAGCCCAAAGTCTAGGGATGAGAAGGCAGTTGGAGTCAGCGCTGCAGAATCTTGGCACTTCTCAGGAGCAGAAGCAAAGGGCTGGCTTGCCCAGGACAAGTCGGGATCCTGTGAAAAGAAGAGGAAGAGCCGATGCTCCTAGGAATAGAGAACTGGACTTGAGAAGACAAGGGAGAAGGCACTTGGGGAGCTACCTTGCTGGGGAAGGATGGGATTAACGCAATCAGCCCAAGGGTGAGAGAAGTATGCACAAGCAGCTGAGCTTTGGGACCAAAAAGAAGCGGAGCTTGCAGCTTAACTCAGGGCAACTGCTGCAGGAGGCTCCAACAGAACTGCAACAAGACTCAGGTGTATATGATACAGCCTGGCCCACATTATATTGCTTTAAAATTTCTGCTGCAAATTTTCAAATACAGTCTCTGCCCAAGTTCCCTGCTCCCCTCAATGGAGATGAGAGAAAAAAAGTTATAAACCTAATTAACTAGTAAACTTCTGTATTAACATCTCCAAAAACTAAAAAAGTCCAGGGCCCAGGGCATCCTTGATCTATAGGGACAAAGATCACAGTTTAAAATAAAGTGCCAAAACAGTTTTCCGGTTTTCAAGTAATTTCATTTGGTTCTCCTAGATAATAATAACCCTCTGCTACGATCACAGAAACTAATTAACTATACTAGGAAACAGATACAGTTCTTAACTAATATCCCCAAATTATTGTATAGCATTAACAAAAAGAGAAAATGCAAGAAGTGTTTCTTAAAAACTGGAAAAAATTGAAGTTTAAACTGAAGCAGCATGAAAGAAAATGTCTTACCCACAAACTTTCTAACAGACTGCATTTAAAATGCTGTGGCACAGCATTAGAGGTGTTGAACATGATATTTCCATGTATTAGGACAATTTTCTGGAAAAACTACTCTGGATTCTAAGAAAGCCAAAGAAAATACAGCTGTATTTTTAAGGTTCAAAAACAGGACTGATCACTTGCATTACTTGATGCCACTGTCAACGGTCTCCTTCTTATTTAAATGCCACAAGCATGTTGAAACAGATCAAAAGATGGCTTTGGAGAAGATGCAAAATTAACCTGCTTTGAAAACTGTTTTTCTTTTATCTGTGAATCCAGTAGTTATCATGACTGCCCTGCCTATAAGAAATGGATCAATAATCTAATAATTTAGGAATGAAATAAAAGCACGGTAAAAAATAAAAGAAAATCTTGACTTCCTTTAGCATATTAATTTGAAATTACCTTTTCTTAAAAAGAAACCAGAACACCAGGGAAATTAGGCCTTTTGAAAAAGTCCTGAAACATGGTTTGGGAAGAGGGATCACCATCTTTTTCTAAGGCCACAAATTCACTGAGAAAAATTAAAGGTTATAATGAAAAGGTTAACTCATTTTGGGCAGTTTTTTTGAGATAAGAAATGCCGATTCTTCATATTTATTGCTACTGAAACTAAAAATAAGCTACATAAAACTTAAATTAATACTAATCCACATACTTCATTTTGATGAAGGAAATAAAAGGGAAAACTGGGAGAGGAAAAAAGAATGAGAAAAGTAATACAAGAAAGAACAGGAAACAAAAGTCAGAAACAAAAAGAGGAAAGAAACAGAAGAAAAGACAGAAAAACAGAGAAAATAGACACAGAAAAACCAACACAAATATGGTTAATGGATTATTGACAAAGGTTCAAGAGCAGTACAACAGAGAAAAGACAGTATTTTCATCAAATGGTGCTGTACAATCACACTCACACATAAAAAATTACCTTTGCCCTATACTTCACATCTTATACTACTAGAATTAAAATGGATCAAAGGCCTAAATGTAGACAAAAATTTCAAAACTCTGGAAGAATGCATAGGAGAAAAATCTTCAAGATCTTGAGTTAGGCAAAGAGTTCTTAGAAATGATATAATAAAAAGAAAATGGGTAATTGGACTTTATTTAAAAAACAACAACTTTCACTCTGCAAATGGCACCGTTAGAAAATGAAAATGCAAGCCATAAACTGGAAGGAAATATTAATATAGCCCACATCTGACTAAAAAGTTCTTCTTAAAGATTTATTTGAGAGACAGAGCATGGTGGGGGAGGAAGAAGTAGACTCCCTGCTGACCAGGGAGACAGATATGGGACTTGATCCCAGGTCCCTGGGATCATGACCTCAGATGGAGGCAGCTGCTTAACTGACTGAGCCACCCAGGCCTGATTAAAAGCTTTGTATAAAAAATTAAAAAATAATTTTAAAAAACACAACTAAAAATGCCTAAATGATTTGACTACACATTTTACCAAAGATATAGGAATGGCTAATCAACTAAAAAGATGTTCAACTTCACTAGTCATTAGAAAGATGAAATATCAATACATACCGACTAGAATGGCTATAATAAATACAGACCGTATCAAGTGTCAACAAGGATGTAGAGAAACTGAAACCTAAGTAAAAGCAGCTAGGTCAAAAAGGAGTTTGATTCAAAAAGATGTAAGAATCCATTTAAATGAAATATACCAAAAAGGCAAATCTACAGAGATAGAAAGCAGATAAATAGCTGCCTGGGGTTGGGGTATGAATACATATTAACTGCAAACAAGCACAAAGTATCATTTTTGGTGATAAAAAATGTTCTAAAACTGTGATGTTTGCACGTTTCTATATATTCACTAAAAATTATTAAGCACTCAGGGCACCTGGGTGGCTCAGTGGGTTAAAGCCTCTGCCTTCGGCTCAGGTCATGATCCCATGGTCCTTTGATCAAGCCCCGCATTGGGCTCTCTGCTCAGCAGGGAGCCTGCTTCCTTCTCTCTGCCTACTTGTGATCTCTGTCAAATAAATAAATAAAATCTTTAAAAAAATTATTAAGCACTTAAAAGTGGTGATTTTTAACAGCTTTTTAAGTTCATATACCATACAATTCAAAGTGATACATTTCAATAATTTTTAGTACATTTACAGAGCTGGTACCCATTGGAAATCAATTTCAGAATATTATTACATTCAAATGAAACCAAACCCCATAACCACCAATCTCCAATCCCCCATGCCCATCAACTCCAGGTAACCAACAATGTTGTCTCTCTATACTTGCCTATTCTAGACATTTCAATAAATGCAATCATACAATATATGGTCCTGTGTAGCTAGCTTCTTTCATTTAGCAGGCTTTAAAAGTTCACCCATGGGCAGCTCTTTCTGCCAATGGGTCCTCTCCCTGTACTTAAATAAAGCCACCTTTTTGCACTGAAAACAGAATTTAAAAAGGTTCACCCATGTTGTTGTAGCATGTATCAATAATTCAATCCAACAATTAAACTATATTTTATTTACCCATCCATCAATTAGTAGACATTTAAGTCCTTCCCACTTTTTTTGGCTTTTTATGACTGATGCTGTTATAAACATTCATGTGCAAATTTTTGTTTGGACAAAAATTCTTTTTTGTCTTTCTATTCTTTTGGATAATACCTAGGAATGGAGTTGCTGGATCTATGTTTAACTATTTGAGCAACTGACAAGACTATCTTCCACAATAGCTGCACCATTTTACAATCTCATCAGTAGTATATGAGGGTTCCCATTTTGCTATATCCTATCCATAATTACTGTCCATCTCTTGACTATAGCCATCATAGTGGGTATCAAATGGTACCTCATTGTGGTTTTGTTTTGCATTTTCTTACTAACAATGCTGAAAACCTTTCCTGTATCTAATGGCCATCTGTGTATCTTTAATGAGATACCATAATATACATCTTAGAATCACTACGTTTAAAAAAAAAAACTTGTAATAACAAGTGTTGCCAAGGACTTGGAGCAACTGGAACTCTCACATGTTGCTTGTATGAATAAAATAGTACAGCCACTCCAAAAAAATTTGTTTAGTGGTGTCTATAAACAGAGTTGCCACATAACCCAGCAATCCCACTTCTAGTTATCTACCCAAAAGAAATGAAAACTTCAGCTCACACAAAAACCTGTGCATGAACGTTTATAGCACCTTTATTCATTTTCATGACACCCTGAACTGGAAACAATTCAAACATCCTTCAATTGGTAAATGAACTGGCACATCCATACAACAGAATACACCTCAGTAATAAAAAATGAGATATAAATACATGAAAGAACATACATGAATCTCAAAGGAATTGTATTCAGTGAAGATTCAAAAGGCTACATACTATATGACTACATTTATGACAAATTGGAAAAAGAGTAAAACAGATTAGTTGCTACCAGTGGCTAGGATTGTAGGAAAAAGTTGACTACAAAGAGTTGGAAGAAAGGGGATGTATGGGAGTGATGTAAGTAATTTTTATCTTCACTGTGGAAGTGGTTACACAATTATACGTTTGTCAAGTTTTATAGTACTATACAAGAAAAAGGCTCATTTTGCTGTATTTAAATTGAAAAAAATCAAAGAAAAAGCAGCAGAAAGAATTTAGAGTTGAGGAACTCACAGAACGGACAAGATTGAAGAGAAAAAAGAAAGAAAATCAGAGGATCACTACTGGATGGCCAACATCTAACACAAGAGGCCCCCAAAAAGATCAAGTGGAGGGGAAGAAATGATAATGATAATGCTGAAAATTCTAGGGGTGCATGCGTGGCTCAACTGGTTAAGCAGCTGCCTTCGCTCAATCCCATGGGTCCTGGGATGGAGCCACGCATTGGGCTCCCTGCTCAGCTGGGAGCCTTTCTCTCTCTGCCCCTCACCCCTGCCCATACTCGCTCTCTCACATGTGCGCTCTCTAACTGCAACAAATAAATAAAATCTTTAAAAAAGAAAATTCTAGAACTGCAGAATTGGAGTACCTATACTTAGCTTGAAAAGGTCCATGAAGTACCAGAAAAATAAAAGCAAAAAAGATGATCAGCAATGCACATACCATTTCTGAAATCAGGGATCAAGATTCTAAAACTTTCAGAGATGAAAACTGGGTCATATACAAAAGATCACACATATGATAACAATAAACTTCTCAATGAAAGAACTAAAAGCTAGGAAAAAAGTTCATTATGTGAGGAAAACTATTTCCAACCTTGAACTCCATATCAAGCTATCAAACATGAAAAGATTAAAAAAATTACCATCCTTTCTCAGAAAGCTATGAAGGGTATTTGAAACCAAAATAAAGTGGTTAAACCACAAAAGGGGGGGCAGAGAGTCCTAGAAACAGAGATTCAATGCAAGAGAGAAGCAAAAGGAACTTCTAGGGTCAGGGTGAAGGGGAAATCCCAGGAGGGCAGACATTTGGCAGGACTACAGAATGAATGACCAGTTTACCTAAAAGGATAGGAGAACTCCAGCACAGACATTTCAAAAATAAATTATAAAGTTACAGATACCTTATTTAAACATACTAGAAAAGATGTATACCTCTTTTGGAGAGTTTGGGAGTATTTTTCTAGAAAATCGACCAAACGAAAGCGCCTGGGTGGCTCAGTGGGTTAAGCCGCTGCCTTCGGCTCGGGTCATCATCTCAGGGTCCTGGGATCGAGTCCCGCATCGGGCTCTCTGCTCAGCAGGGAGCCTGCTTCCTCCTCTCTCTCTCTCTCTGCCTGCCTCTCTGCCTACTTGTGATCTCTCTCTGTCAAATAAATAAAATAAAAAATAAAAAATCTAAAAAAAAAAAAAATGATGTAAATAGGTGGCTCAGCGGGTTAAGTCTCTGCCTTCGGCTCAGGCCATGCTCTCAGGGTCCTGAGATCCAGCCCCAGGGCTCTCTGCTCAGCAAAGAGCCTGCTTCCCTCTCTCTCTCTGCCTGTCTCTACTTGTGATCTCTCCCTCTGTCAAATAAATAAAATCTAAAAAAATTTTAAAAAATAAAAATGATGTAAGTAAAAAAAAGGAATGTAATCAACACACACTGACTATAGGACTCAGATGTGAATATTGTACTTAAGTAATTATGTCAACACTGTAAACAAATCTCACAAGAACTAAAATAAATTATTTTCTCTATTTAAAATCATCCATTAAAAAATAAATAAAATCATCCACAGAATCCCTACTGTGAAAGAGGAATATAAAGTGTCCTCCTCCATACTAGCACATCTAAAGATGTTATTTAAATTAAATAAATGAAAACAAGTTTGAACATATTCACTTACAAAACTTAAAATGTATTATGGCAAACCACAGAAAGCTTATTAGAGATGGGAAAAAGTGGGACACAGAACTGTTATACACACTGTAGAACTAGTTAATATTTTATACTATTTATGTATATTATCTTAAATAATTTTTTTAAAAAATATTAAGTGAAGAAACAATAGCATAATAAACTGGGAAAATGACAGAATTTTAGATTAGAGCTACAAGGGATCTATTTTACAAATGAAGAAACAAGTTTCAAATGACTATGAAATGTGTCCAAGTTTTCACATCCTATCAATAATAGTACAAGAACTATATATTGTCTGATTCTTACACAATTATTACAAAGAAGAATCACATACCAAAAAAGAAAAGATGAACAAAGGCTCAGGTGTTAAGTGCAAGTTATATTCCCCAAATCAGTACAATAGACTTTTCAAAAAAGACCTGAAGGACAATAGTAGACTCCATCCCGTGTATAATAGCTATTTCATATTATTTAATACTGTCCTTCGAAGTATCTATTGCACTTGAAATCCCAATTGGCTTACTATTCTTCTAAAGCAAATTAATCCTGTAAACCTCTAGAACAGTGAAAGGGCTCCATAAAACAAATTACCCTATGCCCAGAGATTCTGATTCAGCAGGTCTGGGGTGTGTCCTCAGACTGTGTATTTCTAACAAGTTCTCCGGTGATGCTGATGCTGCTGGACCACGCTTTGGGAACTAGCATCCTCGAATGATGTTGTTTCACAAGTTATTAATAAGTGTCTCTAAAAAGAGTTCTGAGATGAAAATTTCAGCAAATACTGCACACTATAATCCAATCTTTGAGGTTCACAATGCCCATTAGCAATATTAAAGGCTCTAAGGAACCCTAAAATCACCTGCTTAACTTTGAACTGGCCTTTTCATGGGGGCCTTTTCTGATTTGGGAAAAGCCAGATTCAAAGTCAAGCAGGTAACTTTGAGCATTCAAGTTAATAAGCTGCTAATGCACAATAGCTTTTCCTTCTCAATTGTTTCAGTTTGAAAAATGATGCTGTACTAACTTTTTCATCATCTATACCTAAGGCTGCTGGAATAATTAGGTAAGATACCAAATGTTAAGTGTATAGTACAAAAGTGTACATATTGATTGCTTTTAGGGGCTACCTGACAAAACAATTCACTAAGAAATTCATTGGTTTAAAAAAAAGGTAAGAACTAGAACAATTTCACCTAAATTCTGGAAATCAAGTCGAAGTTCAAATATAGCTCTGCAGAGGAGCTTTCCCCAACCCTGATAAGGCTTCTTGCACTTCTGAAAATGATAGAAAGAAAAATAATCGCCTTAAAAACTTTTAGGCACTGTACTCTGGGTACCAGTTCAAAAAAAACAGATTGAAGAAAATAAAATTAATTAACATTTGACTTACTATGAAATCAAAATGCTTTAATTTGATTACTACATTTTATATTAAAATTTAACCTGCAAATGTGACTTGTTTTAATTGCTAGAATTGTCTCATTTCTTCACTGATCACATAGAAAAATTCTCTGTAGTACAACACATGAATACTATTGGTTTAAGTTCTGAGTTAACACTCCATGCTTTAACTAATTAAATGAGGTATATGCCTCAAATTTTTTTTTAAAGCATACAGTATCTGTGACATAGGTTTAGTTGTCAATGTATATAGGACAGGACAGGAGTTATTAGTTTGAGAGGCAACATGGTACCATGAAAAGAATATTATGAACTTGATTATTCTACTTTCTGAGTCTGTTTCCTCATCTATGAAAGGAGATATGCTGCATTTTTAAGCTCTTTCAGGTCTAAGGAACTATGACTCAATGGTAGATAACATATTTGCCCTCCCTTTAGATGGTCAAATTTGTGATCAACATTTAAGCATAAAAACAGTATCTAGGGGGATTAACTTATTATCCTGGCAAATTGTGGGGTTGACTGACCCACATAAAGATGAGTAAATCTTACCTTAGAAATGAAATACAGACCTAGATTTTTAAAGGCAACAAGATTTATAACGATGTGTGGTGATAGATATTAACTGTGGTAATCATTTTGCAATATATACATGTATTCAATAATATGTCATATACATTAAACTTTTACAGTTATTATCAATTTTATCCAAAACTGGAAAAAATAAAAATGACAATCACATGTATGTAAAGACTTGTGGGAAACTGGTAAAAGGCAATCAGTATTAAAAAAAACTTCGCACACAGGGGCGCCTAGCTTCCTTTGGCTCAGGTCATGATTCCAGTAGGGTTGAGCCCCACCTGTGCTCCCTGCTCAGCAGGAAGCCTGATTCTCTCTCTCCCACTCCCCCTGCTTGTGTTCCCTCCCTCACTGTGTCTCTCTCCATCAAATAAACTCTCTTAAAATACCCTAACATTAAATCATTTATTTCACTTATTTTTAGTACCAAAATAACATGGGACCAATTGGGGTAAAGAACTCAACCCTACAGGACCTCTTTTTAAGGTTTTTCATTTCTAAAAAATGTGATGGTAAACATTTTGAAAAATGTTTTAAAAACATTTTTAACAGCACACTGGCAACAGAACCTGTTGCCTTTCTTCATAGTAGACATTTAAACAAAATGAACAAAGCAGGATTCATGAGGGAAGGGAACACAATGGTTCCAAAACAAAATCTGGCCATTCGATCCTATTCACCCTCCCTCCTCAAGCTTTAGTAAAGAGACAATAAAGAATTGATTTCCCAGAGCAGTGATCCTTCAGATATGCAAAGTAAAAGAAACGCTACCAAGACCCACTTGCTTTCATTTCCTACTCTTCCCACTTCATCTGAAGCACTCTGATATAGATTAAAAAAAAAAAAAAAGTAATGCTTTGTTCAAAAATGTATCCTAATGGCACAGAAATACTAGGGGTTGGTTTATTATTCAAAATACAGTTTCTGAACAGTCTATCAACAAACAGGGGATTGAAGGAAAGGAGAATATAAACCAGAACACTCTTGTTTTGATGCACTTAAAATTCTAAATAATCTTTAATTCTCTAACTATAACCCCAGCTAGAGACGGACAATGAATTTGAATATGAAATTCAAGGAAGGCTTTGCTTTCTGTATCACTTAGTAGTATATACTGTGAATTCCAGGGAAATCTAAATCTACTCCTACTTCCTTTTTTTAAGATTTTATTTATTTGACAGAGATACAGCGAGAACAGGAACACAAGGAAGGAGACTGGGAGAGAGAAAAGCAGGCCTTCTGCAGAGCAGGGAGCCCAATGTGGGTCTCAGATCACCCAAGCCAAAGGCAGCCGCTTAAAGACTGAGCCACCCAGGTGCCCCTCTACTCCTACTTCTTAAAACAAAAAACTCAAACCGAGAAAATGCACTATTTCAGTGACATTCTTTTAATTTTCAAACATGTCACATAATTGGTCTTGTGTCTTAGAAATCACCTATGAAGGAAATTATAAGCTTTACTAATTCACAAATGTGAAAACGGAGATTCAGAAAATCACTTAGGCCAAGGATTTAAGAATGTTTTTCACTCCTAAATTTGGGAAGTGTACTATCCACCCACTGCACACTGGCAGTGGAGAAACAACCAGTATGTTCTATACAAAAAAAGAAATGAACAGTAAAGAAGATGCAATATATGGCCTCACAGACATCATTCCAACAGTGACTATCAGTTCAGCAAAATCATTAGAAACACACTTGACAGTTAACAAGGTACAGAACTGTACTGCTTTTCCAAATAGCCTCACCTAGTATATCCTAGAATTAGTACAAATGAAAAAAATTCCATTTAGTTCCATTTATCAATTAGAAATAGTGCTACATAAGACATTATGGGTTATAGACAGTTAATAAATATTAAAATTTATTTCAAATTGTGTTTGGCAGGTGTTAAACTTGTTAAGTTTCTAATTTGTTATGTGATAAAACTGGGAATTGCTAAATTTATATGTATTTAATCAGAGGACTTCCTTATCACCAGAGTACTAATAAACAATGAATGAGGAATGAAAATACTTAAATTAACCATTCTGGAGATTCTTAACCTGGTGCCTGGGTACCTGGTAAAAAACTCCCTGAAATTCACTGTAAAATGTGTGTCGGTGAGAGAGAGGCAAGTTTTAGAAATTTTGAAGGGTTCTAAGACCCAAAGAGGGTTTGCCTTAAATAGGAGGACTATATAGCCATCAAAATAAAATGACAGTGTCAGTCAAAATAAGTTTGGTCTGGCTGTGGTAAAAAATTAATTAACACAGTAAAAAGCTAGAAGTAAAATACCAAAATAGAGGGGTAGCTGGGTGGCTCAGTGGTTTAAGCCTCTGCCTTCGGCTCAGGTCCTGATCTCCGGGTCCTGGGATACAGCCCCACATTGGGCTCTCTGCTCAGCAGGGAGCCTGCTTCCTCCTCTCTCCACCTGCCTCTCTGCCTACTTGTGATGCCTGTCTGTCAAATAAATAAAAATAAAATCTTTTTAAAAAATCTTTAAAAAATACCACAATAGATGGTATTTAATGATATAAAAGACCCTAAATATATTCTGAGAATCAATATTATCAGTCAAGGAGCACATATTCTTTAGGAAATTCCTGTTTGAAGCAAGCTAGGTTTGCTCACCTTCTATATAGCCACCTACAAAAATTATAATTTAAAGAACTATTCAGCATAAAGACTGTGCTAGAATATTCACATAAGTAATAAACCATTTAAGAAGGAATTAAATTGTTGTTTGGTAGTTATCTTAAAAATCTTTCTCCATGTAATCTTTTACTGGAAAACACTATAGCTACTGCTTTTAACAAACCTCTTGATTTTTAACATGTTTTACCAAAAATCCCCAATAGGTTCCCTTATTTGACAGACACTTAAATAGCATTAGGATATTACATACAATCAGTATTACTGTTTTAATGACAGTCCTATGAACATTTAAGCCTACAAATTTCACCATACAATGTGATGGTCACATCTTTCTTCTGAACAAGAGACATACTAGACTCTATATAATGACTGTGTGCAAGATGACAGTGCTTCCTAAAGACCTAATCCCAATCAAGAAAATGAGAAAAAGTACATTTATCATTTATGGAAAGCCTACTGTGCTATGGGCAGAGGATTCAATGAGTAAGACAGTTCCTCCTCAACTAGACTGTTCATCCGGAGCAGGAATCGATGTCTTGAGTGCTGATACAAAAAGTAGATGCTTATTACACATTTATGTTACAAGACTAAGTGAGCAAATAAATGGGCTCAAGATATTCAGAAAGTAAAGCTAAGAGAACCTGGTGATTGATCAGATATAATGGGTTAAAGATATAAGCCTAGAGGACTAAATGATAATATCATCAACACAGGCAAGGATTTCAGAAGGATGGAAGGAGAAATAGATTTTAGTTCAGGTAACTGGAAATACATTCAGGAGCTCAAATCGAAGAGTCAGGGAATATAGATAGGAGCATCAATGGTATCTCTGAGAGTAATGAAAATGATAAGAAAAAAATATATATAAAGAGAACAGGACCAAAAATAGAACCCAAAATATTTAGAGAAAAAAGAGACAGTAAGTAAGTTGCAACCAGGCAAACCATTTGGGAGTTTCTCCACATGGATTTTGATTAGCATTCAGTATGCTTTTAAAAATAACAATGTAAAGACTGAAATATATCTGTGGTTATCAATCAAAATTTCTTGGAATAGTCTTGACTTTAAATATTGTCCTGTCACCAATAAATGATGGAAGAAACACAGTGGAAATCAGCATTCTAACAATTAAAATTCCCAGTCCATCGGACACTTAAGTTACATAAAACTTCCTTTTTGCATGATGCTGAGCTCAGTTTCCTCATCCACAAAATGGAAGAATAGTAACTACTTCATAAAGTTATTGTAAAAATTAAGTAACTTCGTACCTGTAAACTTTTTTTTAATATTTTTTATTTATTCAAGAGAGCAAGTGAGAATGAGCACAAGCAGTGGGTAAGGGAGAGGGAAAGGTAGAGCAGACTCCCGGCTGAACAGGGAGCCAGACATGGGGCTCAATTTCAGGGCTCTGAGATCATGACCTGAGCCAAAGGTAGACCCTTAAATGACTGAGCCACCCAGAAACTCCTAAACTGCTTTAAATAGTATGAGAGATACTAAGCAAGTAACAAGTGTTAATTATTTTTCATTTCCCACTCCCCCACAAAAACATAGTATTGTACAGCAAAAAAACAGATTAGTATACAACTATATGGACCATCCATTCCAAACCTTTTCCCCAAATCAGTTTCAAATAGTCTGCCCATACACTTCACTTCTTACACTGTATGCAGATTTTTGGTCTGAAAATTTTGCAATTTGAGTGAAATCAGACTGATTAACTGCTTATACCATAATAAAGGGCCAAGAAAAATGAATACATTACATGTAGTAATTAGACTTTTTTTTAGTCTTAGAAAACTCTTCCTCGATCTATCAAAGTGGTGGTACACATTTTTATATTGCCCTTTTTATCTACATGATTTACCTTTAAAAGCAGAGTAGTACTCTCAAACGTCTAAAATCAGACACTTGGCAGTACTTTCAAATAATGACTAGCTGACCCTTGAACAACACGGATTTGAACTGTGCAGGTCTACCTAAACAGACTGTTTTTATAATATAGTAAAGTACTGTAACTGTATCTTCCTTGATTTTCTTTACATTTCCTTTTCTCCATACTTTATTAAGATTATAGTATATAATACACATAATATACAAAATATGTGTTAATTGACAGTCTGTGATCAGTAAGGCTTCTAGTCAACAGCAGGATATTAGTCCCATCTTTTGGGAGTCAAAATGTTTATGTGGATTTTCAACTGTGCACAGGTCTTGCACCACTAACCCTCCACATTGTTCAAGACTCAACTATACCTTTTAAGGTTCCAAAATCCCACATCAAGTTCATCAGTTGCACTATCTTACCTCCCACCAAATCCTTCCAGCTTTTTCCTCACAAATCATAAGCAGTCATCTGAACTCCCTACTTCCCAAGGTCATCCTATAACCCCACATCACTTTTCATGTACTCCAGAATCAACTTTCTACTATTACTTGTCCAACTTTGAACCTATCCATGATACCACAATTTCTCAAAATACTCTTTTGCTTGATTATCCCTGGAAATTTAAGTAACTCCAACAGAAAACTGCTAAATAAACTAAATTCCACTTACCCACTGACTTCAAGAACCTGAAGCCCTGCCATGCAATGAAACCAAATAAACTTCATTCAGAGCGAATATTCCAAATAGAATCTTGATTACCATTAATTTTTCCTAAGACCATTAGCAGGTAAATTTGGCAATTAATTTATCTTAGCCTTCTTCCTCATCTATAAAAAATGGTTTGTACTAATTATGTTTAAAATTGTCTTCCAGGGCGCCTGGGTGGCTCAGTGGGTTAAAATTGTCTTCCAACTCCAAAAATCTACAATTCAGTCTTAAAGTCTTCCTTTATTCAATCTAGTATCAATCCTACCCATGGAATTTTGCTAGATTCCAAAAACTGAGGAATCACAGGTTTCTAAGTCTAAGATAAGTTTATCAAACACCAAAGAAAAACCCAATTAAGTGTGAAATTCCTACTAAAGTAAACAACTTCTAATAAATGAACAAAACTCTCCCTGGAAGGAAGTAACTAAATACTAGACAAACAATTATGAAGAATCAAAAAGCTTACAATATATATTATGGTGTGGTAGAGAGTATAAGACCAGGAGTCAAGAAGCTGCTTCTCCAGTGGCAGCTCTCTGTCAGAGGCTGATAGACAACTGCAAACCTCTGGCCTTCTTCATCTATGAAATGATGGGATTGCATGAGATGATCCCAAGAATTCCTGTCAAATCAAATTGAGTCTGAGAGATCCCTGGTTTTTTAAGCTGAACAACTGATAAAAATATTTCAGAGGTATATAGTTAAGGGGTATCACTACACACAATACCATTGACTTAAGTCTCTGCTAAATGAAATAATGGAGTCAGGGCTATATACTCTTGTGAGAAAGAAAACAGAGGATTTGCGGTCTCATACCACTTCACAGTTGCCTGATGTTTAAGCAGACCCTTTGTTTCTGATTCTGTGGTTAGTCCTTCATGACTTAAAAACCAAGTGATCAAAATACATTTTAAGCCACAATTTTTCTCAAATTAGAACATGTAAGTGAGCCCAGTATATTCTCTCCATATATTGGAAAAGGGCCTTTCCTATATAATATTAGCAATTAGACTAATGTACATTTAGGATTCTGGTGCTGTGAATTCTCAACTAAGCAGATGTTAATTACTCACTTGTTAGATTAGTCTCAGCAAAATTTTAATCCAAGCTGGCTTCCTCCTGCTACCCAGAGTATTTCTCAGCCACCACCTTCTACTACTAGTTAATAATTTAATATTAACCTAAGTAAAACACAATCAGGAAAATAAATCTATAGAAACATTATATATAAAGCATCTCAAGTAAAATGCTTAGAATAGCCAACATTTTGGAATATTATGGAAAGTATATCTGAAGAGTGAAAACTAATTTTATAAGTACATAAATTATAAATTACTGTTACAATAAATGTTTCAGCACTGCTATGAGAAGGGGCCCTTAAAAATAACATCAAGTCCTATTAGCCTAAGTCCTTTTTGACTTCTTTTCAAACCAATAAAACTTTGATATAGAACAAGATTATTTTGTCATTTTCTATTTGCATTTGAGGAAAGAGAACAAATCTACTCCACTAAAATTTCTCCAAGTACCATAATCAATGGACTTGATATTTAATCTTATTAACCTTTAATTAACCTTTTTAAGGTAATTATTTAATGTTTTATTTCACAGAACATAACTCATCATTTCTGCTTTTTAAAAAACTGGTTCTTTAAACTGTACAGCTAATGATCTTGACTCTCAAATGCCTTTACAAATTTGTTACTGCTTCATTTTTCTTATTCTAAGGAACACCAAACTAATAACTACGTTTGAGGTTCTTGTCAAAGTTTCCAGATTTAACTCATCTTTTTTTTGTGATTTCTAAATCAATTTGGGATTCTAGAATAAAACCTGTGAATGCTCACTACATATTTTAACTAAACTATAAAGTAAAAATCTACTGAATTTACTAAATTGCAGTAAGGATTTGGACCCAAAAGCTAACATTCACACCATTAAAATTTTCTGTACATTCTATAGATGTGTAAGTTTATTAATTTATATCTGTAAATATATACTATATATTTAACTTGATTTAACCACATTCCATAGGTTGGATTTGGGGGGTGTTTTTAAAGTGTTCAGAGATTAGTGTTTATTTTTGTAATCCAACAACTTTATCCAAAAATGCAGAAAATTTTTCTGGCTGGCCAGGAGGAAAACATTTCAGTGTTGATAAGTCCATTGACTGTAACAGCCCAGGAAGCGTGCTAAAACAAAAGAAGAAAAATATTAGGTAACAAGGGAGAAAATCCTGTAATTCATCTGCTGCCCACTTGATGACTGAATCTAACTTCCAAAAATATTGTGATGCTTCTCAAACTGTACATATGAATTTTAATATAACTTTATTTTAGGTATAGTTGACCCTTGAACAAGGTGGAGTTAATGAAACCAACCATCTGCGCAATTGAAAATTCATATACAACTTGCAAGGGCACCTGGGTGGCTCAGTAGGTTAAGCATCTATCTTCGGCTCAGGTCATGATCTCAGGGTCCTGGGATGGAGCCCCATGTTGGGCTCCAGCTTAGCAGGGATTCGGCGTCTCCTTCTCCCTCTACCCCTCCCTCCCACTTGTGCTCTCTCTCTCAAATAAATAAAAAATCTTAAAAGAAAGAAAATCTATATACAACTTCTGACTCCCCCACACCTTAACTACAAATAGCCTACTATTGCACAGAAGCCTTACTGTTCACATAGAGTCAATTAACATACATTTTGTACATTATGTTATGCATTGTAATTCTTAATACAGTAAGCTGGAGAAAAAACATTATTATGAAAATCATAAAGAAAGCACATTTACAGTACTGTACTGAAAAAACATCCGCATATAAATGAACCCATGTCATTCAAATCTGTGTTGTTCGAGGGTCAACCATACGTACAAAGATTAAAGCACTATGAATAGCACTATGTAGTACATATCAATACCAATTCAACACATACTATATATCATGTCAACTGAAATATTACAGAAATACTATTTCATGAAAGATGTGATCACATGGCTCTTGAACATTTCTCAGGACTGAGCAGATATAAACCAAAGCAAAATTAATTTATAAAAACAGAATAAATAAAAACAAAAGTAACAGCTGCCAGACAAGAACAGTAAGCTGGGGAGACTACTGGACCATGCATGAAGGTAGTAAATTACTGGCAAAGAAAAGTTATTTCACAATCATAAATCATAAATCCATATATAATTAAGCAATATACAATCACCATGCATGTTGGAAGTAGATTCCAAACCAAGACATAAAAGTATTACTTCAGAAATTTAAGTAAAGCAGCCACTTAAATTAGAACAAGATATACAGCTACCTAGCCTAGATTTGGGGGAATAAATAACATACCTAAAATGAAAATACAACCAATTACTGATCTTTACAGCATTCATGTGTGTGACTTTCTTGAAATTAATATTAAGAAAAAGACTTCTAAAACTGTAAAAAGTAAATTGGGAGACTTGTAGAGCTTCCTTTTCACCTTGAGTAAAGAATCAGGATGTTTCTGATATCAGTGCTTTCTCCTTTTAAATGTACTGACATAAAATCAAAGCTGAATTAACATGTAGAATAAAAATACTCATTAAAAGTGTCTGGAAAAATTGACTTGTGTGCCCCCTTTAGGAGGAGGAGTTTATTCTTCATTTAAAAATGTTAAACCCTATCAGTCTCAACTATCCAAGGACAGTTATACCCATTATCTGAAGCCTACATAATGTTTACTACCAAGCTTCTCTAGATTCACAATACTTTTAATAATGGCTTCGGTGTTGCACTGCCACCCTGATATTTTCTCTCCTCCAATCTCATACAGGGATTAGGACATCAATAATTGTCCCTGAAGCAATCAATGAACTTGCCTCCCCGCTCAATGAGAACAGGAATTGTTGGTTTTGTTCACCAATACATGACAAGTACCTAGAATAATGCCTGGCACATCGCAGATGCTCAATAAATATTTAATGAAAGAAAAAGTATTTACTGAGTGCATAAGAGACACGCAGTGAAGTTAAAAGACAAACTTTTTATGTTCTAGCCAGTTTAAGGTTTTTCACTTTAAAATTAATTTCAATTATTAAAACATAAAAATAAGTACTTTATAATACTTCTATGAGGTCTTTACTTTTTAAAACATCAAACTAGGATAGCTTTTTAAGTCAAATAATTGGGAATTACTGACCTGACCCTTTTGCAAGCTTCTAATGTCTCAAGAAGAATAGAAAACCAACCAGCAATTTTCTTCATCCTTCTACAGTGATGTTGATCAGTTCTTGTTGAATTTGAATATACTTCTAGAAAATAATACTCCTTACCATTGTAATTCCTCTGGCTTAAAATACTTTAATGGCTTCTCACTAAACACAGAATAAAATCACAACTCTTATGTGAACTATCTCCACCCAGTCTCATCTTATACTATCTTCTCCCTTGCTTGCCATACTCCTGCCACACTTAACCTTCCCTCTGCTCCTCAAACAAAACAAACTCCAAGCTCGTTCCTAACCTAGGACCTTTGTAGTTGCTGCTGTTCCTTCTTCCTCTAGAGCTTCACATGATTAGCTCTTGTCTTTTAGGTCTCAGCTCAAATGTCATTACTCAGTCATGCTTTCCCTGACCAATCTAATTAATCTTCACTTCCAGCTATCATATCACCCTGCCTTATTTCCTTCATAACACATTTCACCACATGAAATTATCTTCCATCACTTATTTATGAGCAGTATTCTATCTCCCACCACTGGAATCTAAGTATCATGAAAGCAGGGGCTTTACCTCATGTTTATCACTTTATCTATAGCATTTAAAAACAATGCATATGACATATTAGGTGTAGTTTAATTAATGAGTGAGTAAATTTCACTTAGGGATCCAAATGGATTTACTAAAGGCAAAACCTTAATTATAAAAAATAATCAAATACCCTCTTCAAATAATGAAAATCTAATGAACTCAAAAATTTTATTCTCACAGACTTGCACACCAGACGGAACTTACATACATGCGTACACACAGAGATATTCACATGAAATGAAGCAGGCACAGACACAGAAAGAAATAGAACAGAGATCCCACTCACAGTGGAAGACAAATAAGAGAGCTTCACAGGTGAGAAAAATCAAAGTATATTTGATAAGCAGAAGGTAAGAGGTTCAAAAGACAGACAGGTTAGGTAAGTGGGTAAGAACAGCTAAGGAGGATTTAAGGTAAGAAGTCAAATTATCAGTCTGTAGTATACCTGCAGGTACAGTAGAAGAGATGCCCGTCTTTGTGCAGCTGCTTTGCCAATTCCAACTGATGATTGTTCATCAACTTTTCGTTTACAACCACTACAAGGGGCTTTCTTTTTTCCAGCGTCTCCAAACAGCTTCCTGCACCTAGGTCAAAATTGTTTAATAGTTTAAAAAAAAAAAAAAAGACCTAAAGTCCTCCACCAAGCTTTATAGGTAGAAATGAAGATGATGAACTTAGCTGGCAGAACTACAAACCCGGCCTTTTAATTACACATTCAAATGACAGAAAAATGTAGTGATCAGTTGCTCTATGTGTTATAAACTTGACTTGAAAAATACATTCTTTACCACTGCCCACAATATTACGACCTACGATTCAGTGCTTTGCCACTTGCCCTCCACTAGTATGCCCTGGGCATGAGCCTTGAATTCAATTAAGATTTAAGTTCAAGGGTGCCTGAGTGGCTCAGTGGGTTGAGCCAGGCGCAGGTCATGATCTCAGGGTCCTGGGACTGAGCCCCGCACTAGGCTCTCTGCTCAGCTGGGAGCCTGCTTCCCCCTCTCTGCTTGCCTCTCTGCCTACTTGGATCTCTCTCTGTCAAACAAGTAAGTAAAATCTTTAAAATTCTGACGATCCTTAAAAGTCTGCCTGTGAGGTACCATCCCCAAAATGTCAAGAATTAATCTCCATAAATGTGCATATATACAACATTTGGGTCAATTCAACTCTGAAATCTAAAACTCTTTAGGTATTTTAAATGGGAGTGACCAGGGCACCTAGGTCACTCAGTCAGTTAAGGGGCTGCCTTTGGCTTGTCTCAAGGCACAATCTCGGGGTCTAGGGATGGAGCCCTGCTTAGGGCTGCCTGGGCTCCCTACTCGGTGGGAAGTCTGCTTCTCCTTCTCTCCCTTTCCTCCCGCTCATGCTCTGTCTCAAATAAAATCTTAATAAACAATAAAAAACTTAAAAAAGTAAATGGGAGTGAGGAGATGGATAAGTAGACAAAGGATTTTAGGTTGACTACTTTAGACTCCAACGCCAGACTTTTATCTACTAACTTGATTGGACAAGTTACAGTTAATCTGTGTCTGTTTCCTCATCTGTATAACAGGAATACTAATAATACTCAGCTCATAAGTCTGGGAGGATTCAATAACTTATACACACAAAGCACAAAGAATGGTACCAAGAACTGTTAAATATTACCCTATATGCTACTAATCACTAATGTGTTAGTAATGTTTATTTCTAATAACTTCTCCCCCTTCAAACTACACTCTTAAGAACCAGGAAGCTTCCTCCCTCACTTACCCAGCAATCGAAATTGCAAAGCTCCCCAAAAACAGTTCTTGTGAAGGTACTGGTAGTCTAACTAGATCAGGATGGTTTTTGAAGAACAGGCAATGGTTTCCACAACATCTGGTTAAAGAATACTTTTGACTGCATTCATTTCATACATTTAAAATATAAAAAAAAATCTTTCCAAGCCAATTTCTCCATGTCCAATCCAACCAATTAGCTGGCAGAACATTCCTGCAATTTTAAGCCCAAATACTAATTTCAAATTTGACAACTCTTTACGCACAACGGTGGGTAAATTATTTTGCCCGTGTTTGGAGTTTCTTACTTTAAATGTGGTCTATGTTGTTAATTTTCTTTCCTTGTATCACCCAGAAATAATAAACTCTCTAATAATGTTCTCAATAGGTACGTTCCAATAAGTATTATACTCAAAAGGGCTACAGTGCCTTACCCTAGCAATTTTACTTTACCTCAGAAAATTTCAAGTTTCTGTTTTTACTATCAAAACCCAAACCGTGGTACTCTAAGGCACTTTACCTGCGTGACTAATAACAAGATCCGCTTTCTGAAGATCTTCTTTCAATGAATCCTTGTACCTGTAAACATCCAGAGCAAATGACTCAGTACTGAATGGTTCAGGTACCACCTTTCCTCTACCTATCTGAAGGACAAGTCGGTTGTAGCCCAGGCTCTTGAAGATCTGAAAAAGGGGGGGGGGGGGGGGAGAAAGAAAGAAAAAGCGGGACTTTTAAACAAGCTACTGTAAAAACAACCCTAAAGTCGGTGTTCAGACCGGAGCGCGGGCCGCAGAATCTACCTGCAGCCAATCTTACTTTTCCAGAACGACGCTCTGCCCCCGTACCGGGCCCCAACAAGGTACCTCACAAGTCCTATCGGTTAAGATTTACGCGACCCTGCTCACCAAGCCGTTGAGAGGACTGGCCACGCCACAGGCAGAAGACCAGGCGAGACCCTGAAAAAGGCGTCAGAGACTAGAGGGGAGACGAAGAAACGGCCCCAATTTGCCTCAGGTCTGAAGCTGCGCGAACCACTGGCCAGGAAGAGCCGCCGCAGCCGGAGGACGCCCGCCTCGAGAGCCCCTGAGGAGACCGCGAGGCGCGGCGGGCTCGCCGGAGCGCGGCGAGTGTAGAGCGGCGACGGCGCGCTGACTGGGACCGGCCGGACTGAGCCGAGCCAAGCCCGGCCGGGATAGGCGGGGCCGAGCGCGCGAAGGTGCCCGACACCGACCACGCGACCCCGAACCGGACGGAGGAACAGCTGGAGGGTGGCCCGGACCGGAGAAGCCCCACTTGAAGAGGCGGAGCAGCGGGAAGGAGGGGCGAAGCCCGAGGCAGGAGAGGCGGAGAGTCGGGAGGGAAAAGCCGGGGAAAGGAGGAGCCGGAGAAAGGACGGGGAGGAGCCGCCTAGAGGGCGGCGGGAAAGCGGGAAGAGGAGGCGGAAGACGCTGAGGAGAGGGAGAGCAGGAGGAGGGCCCAGCCGAGCGCAGGGCGGAGCCTGAAAAGGGGCGGCGGCACCTGAGGTAGAGCTGTGGGGCTTCTTCCCGAGAGCTGCGGTCAGGCAAGGTTACCGAGGCTAGTGGTAGGGCTAGCGGCGGTGAGCGGCGAAGGAAGCCGCCACGCGCCCGCACGCCCACCTCCCCCACTCACTTGCAGAGTGTCGTGCGCCGAGACACGCGCAATGAGGTCGTCAAAGCTGGTGGTCCCTACAGTGACAAATACGCACTTCATCGCGCGGGTTCCCAGCCCCGACTCGCAAGGGCCGGATGTGACGTAGCGGGGGCCACGTGGGCGGCAGCGGCCGCGCTCAGTGGGGAAGACGGAAGTCGACCAAGGCGCCAGAGGGCGGTGGGAACTGGGGGGTGTGGCGCGGGGGCGGGGGTGGGGCCGAAGAGTACCAATGGCCTACGTGTCACAAACTTGATGCGTGGATGAGTTCAGCGGGCCATTACAACAGTAAGGTGGCAGTTGACAGATTTACTTTTTTTCCAAAGGTAGTTAAGAAAAACGTTGAAGCCTCACACCTAAACCTGTGCTGGCGTCATTGCTTGAGTACCAGAAATCTTTCAGGAGTTCGGGACTCTTTATTTGCTACCCTGTTTTGCCAATATTCGTTTGAGCTATGGTTTTACCTAGAGTCTGTAGAGAGCATGTGGGGAAAAAAAAAAGGCCTTTTCAAGATCGCTCATTAGCATAGGCTCTTCAAACTTGTTCTCAGGAAGCCAGAGCCCTACAGGGTCCCTTGGAAGCTGCAAGAAGTCGGTCGCCTTCATTAGCAAGCATTGTGTGTAAAATAGAGGCACTAGGGCCTGAAGCCTGCATCTATAATTCATTGAACCCATCCATTGAGCCCTTTAAAATGTAAAATTATGATAAATTTAAATTATGATGAAATGTAAAGTTATATATTAGCATGAATAAATACTACAGATACATTATACTGAGTAGTCAAGTATCCTGGAGGTAATTTCTCAAGACTCCCCTTTTTTCTCCTACCATTACTAAGATGATTTATTTCATTCTGTTTTCTGTATTTCCTACTTAAAAATCTCACTTTCGTTCATATTTGTTTTCCCCTGCCTGATTATATACAGAAGGGAAGTTGTGAGAAGAAAATAAAGAGGAAAAGGATTAGAGGTGAATTAGGCCTAGAACTTAAGCTGAAGAAAAAACCTTTAAATCTTGTAGCCTGAGTAATTGTCTTTTTGAGGAGCGATATGCTGCTATGCCTTTCTTGATAACGATTTTCATGAATTAATAATATGGTGAAACGAACTAGTCTCAGAATAACAAATGTAGAAAGGTCATGCACGGTTAAATAATAAAACATAAGCATAATCAAATTTTCTGCCCAATAAAAGAAATAAACTATGAATATTTATTGAAATATGAAGAGAAAATATTCCAAAACATTCTGTAATTCAGAAAGACCTTTACCTTTTGTTGTATCTGTGAAGTCTTTTCTATATCTAGAAGATATTAAATTAAAGGAGCACTGTTCTGATTAGCAGAGAGAAAATAAGCACACATATAAACTGAATATTCTTAAATTCCCAGAAAATTGAATTTCTAATATTTTAAGTGTGCTGGACTTTAGTAAAGCATCTTCTTGCATAAACTAATCCAGAAATGCTTTAAGGACCCAAGGTTACATAATTAATGTAAAATTTTGGCAAGTGAATCTTTTCTGTTTTGTCAGTGTTAAGTATAATACAAGAATGCATTTTATCTTACTTGACTATGTTTTTCCTAAACGTACACAGGCTTACTGATCAAATAAGTTAACATTACCTGTAAAAACGTTTACAGTTATGAAAAATGTAAGTGTTTTCAGCTACATTAAGTCAGTATTCTGACAGACTTTATTTAAGCTGCAAATATGCTTTGTGGTATGCCAGCTTGAAGATAATTTTCAAGATCTTTAAACAACTCAAAATCGTGGACTGATATTAAATTGAGTTAATGAATGCATAATCATTGCACCACTAGATGCTCTTGAAGTAAAATAGAATATTGAAACATTGGTTTGAACTAAGCATAATTCCAGTATAATTTTATATGTAATTTTGCATCTTATTTTGAAATGCTATAGGGAAGCTATATTTTGGAATTGTATAATGTATTCACTTTTGCCACTTTGGGAAGTTATAAAAAGGATTTGTGTGGTTGTGGGAAGTTTTGTCACATGTATTCTTAAGCCCTGCTAGTCTGTAAAAATGTTTGTATATGCCATATAGTTCTGTTTTCCACCCTTCACTTTTCTCTTAAAATAGAAGTTAGTTTCTTTGGTCCAAAGCTATAATTAATATGGAGGCTCTCCAAAGAGTAGCAGTGACAATTATAATACTATATGGCTTTCCTTTTTCAAGGAGAAAGAATAGTTTTTGCCTAAAGTAGCTTTTTCATTTTCAGACCCTTTTATTTTTTTTTAAGATGTTATTTATTTATTTGACAGAGAGAGAGGGAATACAAGCAGGGGGAATGGAGAGGGAGGAGCAGGCTTCCTGTCAAGCAGGGAGCCCGCTGATGGGGGTCTTGATTCTTGGACCCTGGGACCATTACCTGAGCCAAAGGCAGACGCTTAACGACTGAGCCCCCCAGGCGCCCCTTCAGACCCTTTTATATACTATAAAAAATTAGCAAGAACCTTGAAGAGCTTTTGTTTATGTGGATTATAATGTGCATTAAACTATTGATGTTTACCATATTCAGGATAAAAATGAGAAAATTTAAAAATATTTGTTGATTCACTGGAAAGTAGCTATGATGAGCACATTGCATGTTAACGTAAATGACTTTTTTTTTTAATGAAAATAGTTTTTTCCCCCCCAAAAATATTTTCATGGAAGTAATAGCATTGTTTACTATCTGGGCTAATGACAGAAAGTCAGATCTTCAGATCTTTGTATCTACTTCTGCATTTAAACCACTGCATTGTACACATTATATAGCCTCTGGAAAACTCCACTGTATATTCATGAGAGGAAGAGAGTTAAAAAGACAAATAATATCTTAGTATTGTTATGGAAATCATTTCAACCTCACAGATTATCTAAAAGAATATGAGAGTACTAAAAAAAAAAAAAAGACAGAACTAAGAAAGTGAATTTTATTTGCTTTGGCTTACAATACCTGAGTCCGAAATGCGGCTATGAAATATATTCAAATGTTTACATTATCCCCTCATTTTAGATGATCCTGCTTTCCTCATTTAGTAATTAATTCCTCTACCTACAATACAAAAGGTTATTCTTTACATGAAGTCTGCCTAGATAGCAGAGATTCTGTGTCTCACAAGAATAATCTTGTATTATTTAAGTTACCTTTATTAGGTACTTGATTATTTAAAGGGGGGAAACCCCACTTAAACAATAAACACTTAAACAATAGTGTTATCTTCTGTGTTTGTTTTCAAATGCTTTATTTGTACAGGAACACCCCCCGCCTTATGAGCTGTTTCTCTTTCCAGGATTTCAGTTACCCGACTCAATCTTCAGTCCAGAAACAGAAAATCTTCCTTCTGACTTCTTTCTTATCTTCAGAAAGTCAACAGTAGCCTAACGCTGCATCACAATGCCTACCTAGGTCAGTCACCTAGCTTCGTCTCATCACATAGGTATTTTATCATCTCACATCATCACAAGTGTGGGTACAGTATGATATTTTGAAAGAGAGAGAGAGAGAGACCACATTCACATAACTTTTATTACAGTATACTGTTTAATTATATTTTATTATTAGTTATAATAATCTCTTGTGCCTAATTTATAAATTAAAGTTTATCATATGTGTCTATAGGTATGAAAAACAGTATATATATAGGGTTTGGTACTATCTGCAGTTTCAGGCAGCCACTTGGGGGTCTTAGAATGCATTCCCTGTGAATAAGGGGAGGCTTCTGTGCTTTGATTAAATAGGTAAATATTGTTTTTTAGTCACTCATGATCCAGTCAAATGCACAGATCTCTTGTGACAACTCTTGGTTTTGCTTTCCCAAAATCAGTTCCTGAATTTCAAACAAATAATATTTTCAAAATATATTTTGTACCTAAACTTTTAGGTGTAAAATGACTAAGATTTCTCAGAGGGCCTTTGGAATCACAAGGATTTGCTCTGTCACCTTATAAAGAAAGATGCTGGAAATAGCTAGGTTTGTTTAACATGTTCCTACTATAAAGTTGCATGGGAAGAGTTGTTAGGGCAGAAAGTACACAGCTGTCCCTAAATTAAGATTTTCTGGTAAATATTATTAATATAAATATTTTAGAAATTGTATGATTTCTGGGAAGTCCCTGGATTTGTCAGTGCCCTTTCTGCCTATAATACTGTTTTACCTTCAGGGATAACCCTCATCAAAACTCTGAAGAAATAATTATATGCTGTACTCTAGTACAGAGTTTTGTCTCTCTCTTTTGAGGATTGGCAATATATAGAATTGGCAATAGTAATAAATTGACCACAGCCGTTAAATCTCTTAATGTTCTTGTTTTACTCTAAATCTTATCTGAACGTTCTACTGTAATCTACAGGCCAGAATTTACATCTTCAACAAAGAACAATCTCAGAACCTCATGGAAAGAGACCATACCAGGTGCATCACATGATTGCCATTCCGAAGAATATACTTCAGGGTTCAGGCTCCTGAGCTGACATCATTTTGATAACTTTCAGACTATACCAGTGGACTGAGGCAAGATTTCCAGGGCTCATTTTAATCCAATGAAAGGCACAGATAGCATAGCATCAGATAACCAGGAAGGATATGCTAAACAATACCTAGTCTCCTATCAGATGCCTAGTAACCCTTTTTTTTTCTTTTTTTTCTCTTTCAAAATATTTCAGAATTTTTCATCACATGAAACCCAGATATCCTGACATGGATTTTAGAAAAAAAAAATCATATATCCCTTCCCAGAGAAAAAACAAACAAACAAACAAACGTGGAACTGTTGTTGAGAATCTAAAGGAAATATGGAAAATAAGGTAGCATTAGTTACCTCATGATAAGTGTGGTCTCTTAATTATTTTATATAATGAAGAGCTATTTGATTTTTTAAGTAATTCAGGAATTATAATGAATGTATGCCATATCATTTTATTCATATTCTTTTTATATGTTTTGTTTCTGCTCTTGCTATTTTCTCTGCCTCTCCATCATTATGGAAAACTAATCCTTCAAGATTCAGCAGAGGTGTGATTTCCTCCAGGAAGCCTTTCTCTGAAGCCTTTCTCCGACCCTTGTAAGTTATGTCCATTATGTAAAATACTACTTGGCCTACCTCAGTCATAATTCTTGATGTTTAAATTACCTATATACTTTTTACTTCCTCTGGACTATAAAATCCTAAAAGGTAGAGACCACGTCTACCTCATCTCTGAATTCCCAGGATTCAGTGCTATTCCTAGAACTTAGACGATGCTCAATAAATGTTTATTCAATTAAAGTTAAGTTATTAGGTACCATGCTAGGTCCTGTGGGTATTAGAGGTAATTAAAACATAATTCCTCTTCTGTTCCAATAATAGAGTATTTGTTTTATTCATTGGCTGACAAATGGTTTGTGGACTTTTAGAATTAAGAAACCATGGAATCCATTCTTTTTATCTTATGGACAAGAAACGGAGGTTCAAATAGATTGTAATTTTTTCCAGTATTGTAATAGCAGAGTAAAGGGTTAAACCCAACCTTCCAGATGTCTGCTAAGTGCTCTTCTATACTATATGCTCAGTTATCCTTTAATGATGAGCCGACAACAATGAGATATGCATTATGATATAAAGCAATAACAGCAATATAATTTTTAAAGGAAGATAAATCAGAAGTCTTTCTTCTTAACCCTTTCAAACACAGCCCAGCATAGAATCTTTGAGCTGGCTAACTTGTGTTTAGATTTCTTTAATTTTTCATCATTCCTGAAAGGTTTGCGTCTACCTTTTCTTTATTATTATGGTAAATATCTTATCAAAGCTGAGAAGTCACATGTTATAAAACATTTGTTTTTAATCTGATCCATTGTATTCTTGAAAAGTTGCCAAAACTTGACTCTCCCTTTCTTCTTGTCCTTCCAAAATGTTATTGACACAACTGTCTTACTTTTAGGGGTACCAAAATAACCATTTCTTGGCTACACTGGTAAAACCTTGGATTAAAATTATACTATAATACAGTCAATTTTTGGAGAACCATAAAGAAATGGCTTAATTTTAAAGAGTAGGAGACCACGCCACCCCAAAAAATGTACTTTGACATAAGAATTATTTCAGATTGATGGCAACTGAAAAGCAGACAGCAGAGAGAATAAAATGGAATAACCATTGCTAAAAGAGTTATTTAAAATGGAGCTGGGAGGACATTTAGATGGGGCTTATACATATCTTCTGTCTCAAATTCTTGGAATTTTTGCTGAACTCAGCTAAAAGCCAAGGCATCTGCTATATGTTAAAATGGACATAATGGGACTTTCTGCCTAACACCAGCCTTAGCAACCAATCACATACAGATTAGTGTACTTGTAGAGAAACCAGCACCAATCACCTTTTCTTCAAAACAACTTATGTAAATCCCCTGTTTCCTCTTTAAAAACTCTAACCTCCTTTGTCTTTCTGGAGCATGCTTTCAATTTCAGGCAAATCTGTCTCCCAGACTGCAATTTCTAAAACCCCAAATAAACACACATATTTTATTTTGCATCTTGCAGTTTTGTCTTTTGCTGACTGACAGAGCAGAGAAAAGAAAAAGTCTCTGCCTTCCCGTTTATGCCTAAAAGTAGCTGTACAGGCGTCCTCCCCTTTGTACCAGGAAGGACAGAAATTAACCACCAGAGACAATTTTACACTTTTATAAACCTGGAGTCAGCACTATAGGATCTACACAACAAACTGCTAATTCACCCTTATGGTGTATTAGTTCCCCTGTATCTTTAACCTTCCTACAGTTTGCCACCCAGGAAACAAGTCTTTTTTCCTTTGTCTTGTCACTTCTATAAAAAGTGTCCTTTTGTTAAGATGCTATGTAAACTCAAGTTCTAACTACCCCTTTCGGTTACTCCTCATTGAGTACTCCCATGTGCTATACATGATGTATATATTAGTAAACTTCTGTTAGTTTTTCTCTTGCTAAACTGTGTTTTGCCAGTCTAATTTATAAGGCCCAAGGTAGAGACTCTAGAAGGGGAGAGTACAAAAAAGATCTTTTTCCTCTTCTATGGTTTATTAATCAATATTTTTATCTTAACAGTGTTTAAAAAATTCAGACTAGGGCGCCTGGGTGGCTCAGTTGGTTAAGCGACTGCCTTCGGCTCAGGTCATGATCCCGGAGTCCTGGGATCGAGTCCCCGCATTGGGCTCCCAGCTCCATGGGGAGTCTGCTTGTCCCTCTGACCTTCTCCCCTCTCATGCTCGCTCTCTCTCTCTCTCAAATAAATAAATAAATAAATCTTAAAAAAAATCAGACTAGGCTGCCTAGTTTCTTCAAGATCCTAGTGAGTAAAAGAAAGGACTTCATTTACCCAAGGGAGTACAAGGCAGCTGATAAAATCAGGATTCAATAATATATTTAAAAAGATACGAAAGAAAATAGGAAGAAACAGAAACAGTGAGTTCAGATAAATCAGATCGAAGTCTTAGGCTAAGGTTAAAAAAACCCTCTATGAGTATAAAATTGGGGTTTTAGTGAACTGTAATGAATGATTGGCTGATCACTACTTGAATTATCAGTCAGAAGAAAAAAAAACCCTAATTTTTATTGAATATTCCTAATGTGCCAAGCACTGTGGTAGACATATGACATGTCTGATCTCTTTATATTAGGCTTACATAGTAAGATTTTTTTACAAATCTGATCTGTACATGAAATTACTACTCATAGAAATTATACTAGAAATCATATGAAAGCTACACTATTACTGGAATAATTAAAATGAACCTTTGTGAATTTCACCTCACATTCCTTCCCAGACTACAAAGAAAAAGATCAAAAACCATGAAATTCTCTCTTTAAGTAAAATCAAATTGAGTATGGAACAAGTCACCTAAATGAAGCATTTAATTTTATTACAGTGACTACAAGACTAAGTTATACATCTCATTACCACGTATTTTCAGAAGAAGGAAAAGACATTTATGTGATCCTGATTATATGGGTATGTGCCTCCTGTGTGGATCAGTGATGTTAATTAACCCCTTGTTGTATAAAATTATCATAATCAGCTTAAGTACAAATGATATAATGCTTGATTAAAGGAGACTGTACTGAGTAAAATGTAATTCCAGACATTGCTTAGAATCCATTGTATAAGAGGAGGCCAGCGTTTAGATGAACCAAAAGTGTTAAGGTTTTAATGTTTTTCAAGGACTCGGGTTTTGGGTGCCTGTGTGGCTTAGTGGGTTAAGCGTCTACCTTTGGCTCAGGTCATGATCCCAGAGTCCTGTAATTGAGTCCCGTGTTGGGCTCCTTGCTCAGTGGGGAGGCTGTTTCTCTGCTTCTCCCCTAGCTCATGCTCTCTCTCTCTCTCTCTCTCTCTCGCTCACTCTGTCTCTCCTCAAATAAAGAAAATCTTAAAAGAAATCAAGTTTTCAAAAGGTCTAAATTATATTCGTTTTTATTTAATCTCTTTATCTAGTTATTGCTAACATATAGCAAAAACTACAGAACATAACATGCCATTGTTTATAAATGTCAGAGATATGGATATATCACTTAATAAGAAATTCATTAAAAAATATTTATATAGGGGCGCCTGGGTGGCTCAGTCAGTTAAGTGCCTGCCTTTGGCTCAGGTCATGATCCCAGGATCCTGGGATTGAGTCCAGCATCGAGGGTTCTTTCTCAGTGGGGGGACCTGCTTTCCCTCTGCCTGATGCTCCCTCTGCTTGTGGAAAGAGAGTACTCTCTCTGACAAATAAATAAATAAAATCTTTTTTAAAATATTTATTGAACACTTACTATGTCCAAGTCCCTCTGCTACACACAGCTACACTAGACAGCTTAGAGGTTAGTGAAAACACACAAACATGCATACAGATATGTTTTTACAAATTGTGGTAAAACACAATAAAAAACAGAGCAAGGCATGAGAGAATAACAGGAAGACTGGGGGTGGAGACCTCCTTTAAATTCAATGGTCAGAGAAAGTGTCTGCAGAAGTGACATTTAAGCTGAGACTTGAAAGATAAGGAGCTAACCAGGAAAAGATTGAGGGAATAACCTTCCAAGCAAAATTAATTGATTGTGGGCAGGTCATCAGAAAGGGTGCTTGTTTGAACAAAGAAATGAAAAAGGACAGTGTAATGTAGAGTGAAATAAACAAAGGAACCATTGGCATGCAGTGAGATTAGAGAGTTCAAATACCCTTGTAGGTTGTGGTAAAGATTTTTTTTTAACATTTCTTTATTGAGTGAGAGAGAGCATGAGAAGGGAGGTCAGAGGGAGAAGCCGACTCCCCATGGAGCTGGGAGCCTGATGCAGGACTAGATCCCTGGACTCCCGGATCATGATCTGAGCCAAAGGCAGTTGCCTAACCAACTGAGCCACCCAGGCACCCAGTGGTGAGGATTTTTATTTGTGTTCCTCGAGAACTGAGTAAGTGACAAATGTGCCACCGTATATATAAGAGGATTTTTACCTGTCTTAAGAATTGTGATTTTTCAATTAGAACATGTACACAATGTATCTCAGAAGAATTAAGTTAAGCCCAAAAATGCATTGTTCATAAGAATAACATCTTTAAACTAAATGTTTAATTTTACTAAATTTATATCTTGTACAGATTTTTTTAAAAATAGCACAGCAAAAAAACAACAGCCCTCTATCCTATCCCTCTCCATTCCTGATTCTCACTCTTGAAGAGCAATAAAACAGTTTTAGCTGTTCCCTATAATATTTACTACCACGTTTTTATGTAATATTACTATTTCTTGACTTTTCAGCTTTTCAGATAATATCTACTAACTATTATGAAAGGTGGAAGTTTGTCTTTTATGCACCCACAAATACATACTTCCCCTCCTTCCAAAAATGTTGGTGAAATCCATATTCAGTGATGATGTTTCTATGACTTTGTAAACATTATTCAAAGTTTAACCAAGTATTGAGTATGTTGTTACATTTCCTTTCCTCTAAAAATTTTGTTTTGACAAATTAATTTTTATTTGTGTAGGATTTTTTTATGCTTCTATCACCTACTAATCCTCAAATAGGTTTGTCCAAGAAATCTCCACATCTCCTTTCTCGGTGTTCAGATACATCAAGTTATCTATAACTTTCATTTTTAAAAAATTAAAGATGTGTGTGTTGGGGCTTTTTGTCCTTCTGTTCCAATGTGAACTGGTTTAGTCTTTCTGAATAGCTGCCTTCCTGGCTTATCCCCACACCTTTATCCTGAAAATTCCTTTTGCCTTTCTCTTGTGTTGGACCCCATTTTATGGACTCTATGTTTCCCTCACTTTTGCTTTAACTCCCTCATTTTCATGGACAGATACCCTCCAGTAATTTCTTGAGAAACACGGTACATTTTTGGAGAGCTTGAATGTCTGAAAACACTTTGTTCTAATCTATTATCTGATTGTTAGTTCAAGTGATAGAGTTCTAGGTTGATGTATTAGGTGTTCTATTGCTGCTGTAGTCAATTATCCCAAACTCAGTGGCTGAAAACACAAATTTATTTTCTTTGGATTAGAAATCTGAATTCAGTTTCAATGGGCTAAAGTCAAGGTATTGGCAAGGTTGGTTCCTTCTAGAGGCTATAGAGGGGAATCTTTTTCTTTGTCTTTTCCAGTTTCTACAGGCCACCTGCATTCCTTGATTCGTAGTCCTTCCTGTATCTTCTAAGCATATTATTCCAACCTCTGTTTCAGTTTTCACATCTCTTTTTCTTACTTTGATTTTCCTGACCCCTTTTTATAAGGACCTTTTTTATTATATTGGGCCTACCCAGAGTCTGGGAAAATCACCCCATCTCAAGATCTTTAACTTAATCACATTTGCAAAATTCCTTTACCATGTTTTACCATGTAAGGTAACAAAGTCACAGGTCCAAGAATTAGAATTAATTTTTGTGGGAAATTAATGTTTGTGGGAAGGCATTATTTATGCTACCACAGTTGGAAATTATTTTCCCTGAAAACTTATCTTCTTGATTCTGGGGTTACAGTTTAGAATTTTGTTCCTAATCTTATTTGTGATCCTTTGTATATGACCCGTCCCTCCCGCCGGAAATTTTAAAATCTTATCTTTATTCCATCTTCTGAAATTCCACTGTAATGTACATTACTGAAAATCATTTTCTCATTCACTGTTCCGGAAACTTGGTAGACCTTTTTAATCTGGACATTTATATATTGTGGTACTAAGAGTTTCTCTTGTATTATTCCTTTAGTAATTTCTTCCCTTCTCCTTTTTTGTATCGTCTTTCTGAATTTCTGTTGGTCTAATTTGACCCTCCATTACTGAATCCTTGAATTGTCTCATCTTTATTCTATTTTCCACTTCTTTTTCTTTCTATTCTACTCTCTAGGAGAGCTCCTGAATTTTAAATTTTTATTCTTAGAATGATTTTAAAATCACTACAATAATATTTTAATTTCTAAAAGTTCTTTCTCATTCCTTGAAAGGTCCATTTTACAGCATACTGTTCTTATATCTCAAATGTAGTACTGTTCTTATATCTCAAATATCTTCTCATATCTCTGAAAAATATTGATTATAGTCTTTTTTTCTTTTTGCCTTGACTTTTGTTACTGTTGTAGTTTTGGTTTCTGTGTTTAATTTTAAAATTTTATTTAAAATCAATTAATTAGAAGCACCTGGGTGGCTCAGTTGGTTAGGTGTCTGCCTTTGACTCAGGTCATGATCCTCGAGTCTCAGGATTGAGCCCCTCATCAGGCGCCCTGCTCAGTGGGGAGTCTGCTTCTCCCTCTGCTCCTCCCCTATACCCCCCACTCATGTTCTCTCTTTCTCTCACAAATAAATAAATAAAAATCTTTAAAAAATAAAAAATAAAATCAGTTAACATAGAGTGTATTATTAGTTTAGTGATTTATCAGTCTTATGTAACACCCAGTGTTCATTCCATCAAGTGCCCTCCTTAATGCCTATCACCCTGATACCCCATTCCCCCATCCAGCTCCCCTCCAGCAACCCTCAGTTTGTTTCCTATTGTTAAGAGTCTTTTATGGTTTGTCTGTGTTTCATTTTAGAAACTTTCCTCAAATATTTAGGGATTTGACTGCCCATAAAAATTTAAGAGTGAGGCACAAAAAAGTTCTGTCTCCATTGTTGGGACTTTTGAATTCTTGAGTTTCAATGGGGAGTAAGTGGGCAGCCTTTTCAATGGGAGAATCCCAGATGTCAGTGTCTATAGGGCTTTATACTAGTGCTTAGTCAGCTTCTCCAGAATGCTCAGCTGACAATATCCCCCCCCCCCAAAAAAAAAAAAAACAAGCAGCAGAAAGGTGACAGGGTCCAGAGGAGTTACTATTTAGTACATAGAGACTCCATCCTCATTTTCATTAAAGTTCACACCCCCGCCTTCAGCTATGCCTATTGTTTCCTAGACTAGAGCTTTTTTTCCCTAGAAAGCTGTCTCAATTACTCCAGAAAATAAAACTTGAATCTCTTGTTGGAATAGGTAAGGGGCTTTGAGAATCTATTTTTTTTCCCCTAATATCTACTTTTGGTCAATTGTTAAGTTTCCCTTTTAAAATCCTCCCTTCATCCTGTACCTAAGTACTGAACCCATCACTACCAGCCTTAGGTTTCAGATTTCTCTAGTTTCTTAAATTAGCTTAGCACTCATTTCATCTAATACTTTCCAACTTCCACAATTCTGTTGACTCCATCTATCTGCTGTCATCTCCTCTCCTCTTCTCTTTGCCCTTCTCTATTAATACCCTTAAAAAATTCCTTTCTGTCATTTTAGTGGTGCTTCATGATGCCACAGAGATAAATGCATGTGTCTCATCTGCCTTGTTTAACTGAAAGTCTTATAGCACACACCGTATCGACAAATAAGACATTCCGAAGTTAATAACATTGAGGTTGGGAGATTAAGAGGCCCACTTTTGCAACAAAAAGATAAAAATCTGTTTTGCAGAAACTGAAATAAGCAGTTCTATGATATGTAAGCCAAATATATGACTATTCACTGCACTGTGAAAAAGTAAGTTGTTACTACAAAAAATTGAATTATATCAACTTGCAAACACAACTATAGATAATTTAAGATAACACAGAAATATAAGACACACAGGCTTGTCTAGACAAATCAAAACCACAATGAGATACTACCTCACACCAGTCAGAATGGCTAAAATTAACAACTTGGGAAACAATAGATGTTGGCAAGGACGCAGAAAAAGGGGAACCCTCTAACACTGTTGGTGGGAAAGCAAGCTGGTGCAGCCACTCTGGAAAACAGTATGGAGGTTCCTCAAAAAGTTAGGACCCAGCAATTGTACTACTAGGTTATTATCCAAAGGATACAAAAATAGAGATTAGAAGTGCCACGTGTGCCCCAGTGTTTATAGCAGCAACATCCACAGTAGCCAAAGTATGGAAAGAGCCCAGATATCCATTGATCTTTATTTATCCATTCATCTGTCAATGGATATCCGGGCCCTTTCTATATATATAATGGAATATTATATATATATATATATATATATATATATATATATATATAATGGAATGTTATAATATATATATATAATGGAATATTACTTAGCCATCAAAAGAATGAAATCTTGCCATTTGCAATGATGTGGAACCAGAGAGTATTATGCTAAGTGAAGTAAGTCAGTCAGAGAAAGACAAATGCCATATGATTTCACTCATATGTGGCATTTAAGATACCAAACAGATGAACACAGGGGAAAGGAAGGGAAAATAAATTAAGATAAAAACACAGGGGAAGGCAAACCATAAGAGACTCTTAAATATAGAAAACAAACAGGGTTGCTGGAGGGGAGGTGGGTGGGGGGATGGGATAATTGGGTGATAGGCATTAAGGAGGGCACTTGATATAATAAACACTAGGTATTATATGCCACTGGATGAATCACCAAATTCTACCCCTGAAACTAATGATACACTGTATATCAATTAAATTTAAAAATTAAAAATAAATAAATAAATGGGAAAAAAGATATATTGGCTTGTCTAGTGTTTTTTTGGATGCAGAATCCCTTTTAATAAAAAACTACCTTTAGATATTAACTGTCCTCATTAAGGAACTTCAAGAAGCATGCCATTTACTGACTAGAAGGACCAACTCCTGACTGGCGTTTAATGTTGTGGATTTCATGAAATGGGTGATTTCAAGACACAATTTAAAAAAAAATTATTCAGATAAATCTTAAGTATTAAAAAAAAGTCCCCCATTGGGCTCAAGCATGGAGCCTGCTTGTCCCTCTGCTTGTTTTGCTTGCTTTGCCTGTTGCCTCCCCTGCTTGGGCTTGCTCTCTTTCTCTGACAAATAAATAAATAAAAAAAATCTTTAAAAAGTCTGCATGATCCTTCTCTATCCCAGCCCAGACCACACATCCTAGCTGTATGTAAATTTGGGAAAGGAGGTCATGGTAAAGGAAAAGATGGGGGGATTGCACACAATAATAATAATCACTAAGATTAATTTACTTTTACTAAGTGCTTACTATGTAATGGCAACCACAGTAAACACTTTTCATGAATAATCTTTTTTTAAAAAATATATTTATTTGAGAGAGAGAGAACATGAGCGGGGATGGGGGAGGAGCAGAGGGAAAGGGAGAAGGACAAGCAGACTCCCCACTGAGTGGGGAGCCCAACACAGGGCTCAATCCCAGAACCCTGAGATTATGACCTAAACTGAAATCAGATGGCTAACCAACTGAGCCACCCAGGTGCCCCTCATGAATTATCTCTTAGTAAATTGTTAGTGATTATTTGACAAATGAATTTAAACAGTTAAAAAGGAAGGAGAGGGGTGCCTAGGTGGCTCGGTCATTAAGTATCTGTCTTCAGCTCAGGTCATGATCACAGGGTGCTGGGATCGAACCCCGCATCGCATCGGGCTCCCTGCTCTGCAGGAAGCCTAGTTCTCCCTCTCCCACTCCCCCTGCTTGTGTTCCCTCTCTGGCTGTCTCTCTTTGTCAAATAAATGAATGGAATTTTTTTAAAAAAAGGAAGGACAAATGAATGAGAAGGAGGATGAGGGAAGAATGCCACCAAAAATTCCATAATGTTCTCATTTCCTATTTCTCCCCCATTCCTCCCTTTCTCACATATGCTCTAGACTGACTTATATTCATAGCATAATTTTGTATACTATCCCTACCTTTGGTGTTTTTTCAGTATGTTAATATTAAATAGTTTATCTTAGATACTCGAATTTGAAGGTTAATGATTTAGAACTTCAAGCAGGAGTGCTGGTTTAAATAGTTCACTGCTTTGCAAAATGTACCAGGAAATATTTTTTAAGAGAAGATATGGAATAAAACAAGACAAGAAGAAAGAGTAAAGTTATTGCTATAACTTTTAAATCTGTTTTTATAAGTAATATAGTTGATGTTTCCAAGTGACCAAATTTTTAGAAAACTTCTTGATAATAGGAACCTGTAGTGATTTAATGTATATTCAGTCAAATTACCAAGAATGCATCGGTCTGAACATGTATAAAAGTGGCATAGATCAAAGGAAATAATCTAGATAGAGGAAATGAGAATTTAAATAATAATTCTCCCAAAGTGGCTGACTGGCTCAGTAGAGCATGCAACCCTTGAGATCAAGGTGGTGAGTTCAAGCCCCACACTGGGCATAGAGCTTAGTTTAAAAAAATAATAATTCTCCCAAAGACTAATAAGATATATTTGAGCCTGCAGATTATTTAAAATTAAAAATCTTGCATTTTTAAGTTTTTTTTTAAAAGAATCTCTTCACCTAAAGCAGGATCTGAACCCACAACCCCAAGATCAAGAGTCACATGCTCCCACTGACTGAGCCAGTCAGGCATCCTGAAAGTTTTGCATTTTTTATTGTAAAAGAACAAAATAGATTTGTTTTTTACTTAATTGGTATGTACGGTACCTACTCTGTATATAAGTTATATTATGGAAGAGAAGATATAAGAACGTCTTGTTTTATCAAGAAGGTCATAATTTAGTGTTCAAGATAAGGCATATGCAAAATTACTACATATGGCATTATGTGACAAATGCCACTTGAATGACTAAAAGTATTTTGATTTTTTGTTTTGCCAAATTGCAATATAAATGGAATGAATTATGTAGTGAACTCCAAATACGTTTCTTTGTATAATATTTATACGTGGTGACCTTTGATGACAGTTGTAAAACATCATTAAAACCAGTTCAGGTAGGGCTCTGGGGTGGTTAGGTCAGTTGAGCATCTAACTTCAGCTGAGGTCATGATCTCAGAGTCCTGGGGAGCCCAGCAGTGAGCCCAGGGCAAGCTCCATATCTGCTTGTCCCTTTTCCTCTGCCTGTCCCTCTCTTAGTGCTCTCTCTCTCTTTCTCTCAAATAAATAAATAAAATCTAGAAAAAATTAAAAAAAAAAAAAACAGGTCAGGTACAAGTCCAGAAAAAGAGCTCCCAGCTATGGTACACTACGAGAAAAAAAAAAATACTGGATTTAAAGAGATACATATGTGTGTTTCTTTTAATGGAATATATATCCTATTGATTATTTACTAGATTCCATTAAACCAAGTGCATTAAATATATATATTTCATTTACTTTTCACAATAGGTCAGTACTATTTTTATCCTGTTTTTCAAAAGAAGAAATAGGCTCAGAGAAACTAAGTAACTTGTCCAAAGTTAAGTAGCTCCTAAATGATGGAGTCAGGAGTTGAATCCAATCTGTTTCACTCCTAATCTGCACTCTTTTTTTTTTTTTAAAGATTTTATTTATTTATTTGACAGAGAGAGATCACAAGTAGGCAGAGAGGCAGGCAGAGAGAGAGGGAAGCAGGCTCCCCGCTGAGCAGAGAGCCCGACGCAGGACTCGATCCCAGGACCCTGAGACCATGACCCGAGTCGAAGGCAGCGGCTTAACCCACTGAGCCACCCAGGCGCCCCCTAATCTGCACTCTTAACCATTTGTCTCTGCTGTCTCTCTTAAGGAACATGCCATTGGAGATACCTGGGAAATACTTAGATGTATTAAGAGGCTAGAGATACAGATCTCGCAGTCATCAGCATGTGTTACATTCTCAAATATAAGGAGACCTCAGTAAGAAAAAACGAAAAAGATTTTCTTGTCAGGGCACCTGGGTGGCTCAGTCTGTTAAGCGTCTGCCTTTGGTTCAGGTCATGATCTCAGGGTCCTGGGACCAAGCCCCACGTTGCACTCCCTGCTTAGCAGGAACTTGGCTTCTCCCTCTTCCTTGCCCCCCCCATACCCCCCATGCATTCTCTGTCTCTCTCTCTCTAATAAATAAAATATTTTTAAAAAATTTTTCTTGTCAACCAGATTATAACAAGCTTTAGAGATACAGATGAATGAGTCAAATATCTACTTGTAGCACTTAAAATTTCCCTTCAGTGAAATAACTATAGCTATATTATAAAAAATGTTAATTTGGCTTTATTGATTTTTCTCCTCATATTTCATGAACTAACTTCAATTTTCCAGATGCATTTTCAACATTAGTGTCTGCATCATTACTAGAGTCTATTCTTGCCATCTGTTTTCCAGAGCTCAGTGTCCTCACTTCTAACATTTGAATCTATTTGCATCATCTTACCATGAAGGAAATTTTATCCCAAGTCATAAATACACATTCACATAACATCACATTTGCAATTGTGATGTCATAGTCTCAGTACTAACCATTACATTTGAACTAATATTTCTATTAAATTTGTATTGATTTTTTTAAAGATTTTATTTATTTATTTGACAGAGAGAGATCACAAGTAGGCTGAGAGGCAGGTGGAGAGAGAGAGGGAGGAGGAAGCAGGCTCCCCAGCAAGCAGAGAGCCTCGATCCCAGGATCCTGGGATCATGACCTGAGCCAAAGGCAGAGGCTTTAACCCACTGAGCCACCTAGGCACCCATTTGTATTGATGTTTTTATGTATATATGAACATATGTATTTGCTTGCTCATTTATTTTATTATTATTTTTTTTAAAAGATTTTATTTATTTGACAGAGAGAGATCACAGGTAGGCAGAGAGGCAGGCAGAGAGAGAGGAAGGGAAGCACAGGCCCCCCGCTGAGCAGAGAGCCCGATGCGGGACTCGATCCCAGGACCCTGAGATCATGACCTGAGCCAAAGGCAGTGGCTTAACCCACTGAGCCACCTAGGCGCCCATTTGTATTGATATTTTTATGTATATATGAACATATGTATTTGCTTGCTCATTTATTTTTTAAAGTTTTTCTTAAGACTGTATTCATTTATTTGACAGAGGAAGAGAGCACAAGTAGGGGGAGCAGCACAGGGGAGGGAAAAGCAGATTCCCTGCTGAGCAAGGCCCCGATGGATGTGGGGCACGATCCCAGAACCCTGGGAGCATGACCTGAACCGAAGGCAGACACTTAACTGACTGAGCCACCCAGGTGCCCCTGTCTTTTTTCTTAATGTAGGCATTTTTTGCTATACTTTCCTCTCAGGATTGCTTTTGCTGCATCCCATAAGTTTTGGTATGTTCTGGTTTTGTTTTATCACTTTCTGATTTCCCTTTTGATATCTTCTTTAACGCATTGGTTTTTCAGGAAAGAGTATGTTGTGTAATCACTACATATTTAATTTTTCTGTTTCTTCCTGTTATGGATTTCTAGTTTTATATCTTTGTAGTTAGAAAAGATACTTGATATGGTTTCAATCTTCTTAAATTTGTTAAGGCTTGCTTTGTGACCCAACATATGATCTGTGCTTGAGAATGTTCTGTGTAAGCTTGAGAAGAATGTGTATTCTGGTGCTGGTGGATAGAATGTTTAGTATAAGTCTGGTAGGCCCATTAGTCTCTTGGTTATTCAAGTCCACTGTTTATTTTCTCCTAGATGATCTGCCCAATGTTGAAAGTGACATACTGAAGTCCCCTACTATTATTGTAATGCTGTTTATTTCTGAGCTGATCTCTTCATCACTATATAGTGACCTTCTTATTATCTCTTGTGACTCCCTTTGACTGAAAGTCTTATTTTATATGATAAAAGTATAGTCCCACCTGCTCTCTTTTGGTTATCATTTGCATGGAGTATCTTTCTCCATCCCATATCTATTACTTTAAAATTTTTTTAAAATTTTCCTAAAGATTTTGTTTATTTATTTGACAGAGAGAGAGGCAGCAACAGAGGGAACACAAGGAGAGGGAGCAGGGAGAGGGAGCAGCAGGCTTCCCGCTGAGCAGGGAGCCCAATGCGGGACTCAACGCAGGACTCGATGGGGGACTTGATCCCAGGACCCGAAGGCAGACCCTTAACAACTGAGCCACCCAGGCTCCCCTCTGTTACCTTTTATTTATTTTTTAATTTTTAAAAAAGATTTTATTTATTCATTTGATAGAGATCACAAGTAGGCAGAGAGGCACACAGAGAGAGAGAGGAAGGGAAGGAGGCTTTCTGCTGAGCAGAGAGCCACCCAGGCACCCCTTTTATTTTATTATTTTTTAAGATTTTTATTTATTTACCTTTTAAATGCAAAGCTTTATTGTACTTCCTTTCCTGGCATTTTTTTACTCATACATAAGGTACAAAAACAGGTATCCATTCAGCACAAATCATAAAATAGACATCTAATAAATGCTTGCTAAAAGTAGCGTAATTTACCGACCTAGAATAGGATTGTTCTATGTATACCTACAAATGTTAGCTTTTAGTTAGAGAATCCACCAGATGGCAACCTCATCTGCATGTGAAACATGATGTACACTCCTCTGCAACCCATTACAAGTCCCTTGAGCCAAATGTTCCCAGATTAATGGCTGATTTCTATAGTGATCCCAGTAAATGAATACTAGGTAGTCACTTGGCAGTGGGGGATGTGCAGAGTTGCATAGAGCATCCCAACTGTGAAATACTTCTAGTGACATTCTTTTATCGTTAATATTGAAAACAAAAATAATAGTAGCTATTTCCATGTTGCCTTCTAAACATATTTCTAATTTGAAGCTAAAGGGAACCATATTTATTTCTCTAACCTACAAAGCTGCAGACAGGATTATTTCTTCCTGAATCGCAATTTATTCTAGTTGGATTCCTTGTACTTAATGGCAGTCTGTAGCTAGCTGGTTTATTGTTTGATATGCAAACTGTCTTCCTTCTTTCTAAACCTGATAGTATGCAGAGAGTACTGCTGGGGATATTTAATATGTCCCTTATTGTTTTCTGTTTATCAACAACCTGCCCTGAGGTACTAATTAGATGGAAGATACTGCATAGACTTAGCAAATACTGTTGTGTTTTTCCATACAAATAAATCTGTGACCAAGGTGAAAGTTGTTGATGTGTTGGTTACATGTGCTGCAAATCTCTGGAAATATGCGTGATGGTAGATACAGTAGAAAACAGGAAAAAAACTGATTCGTTGAAAGTTTTAGTCCTGAGTAGCTGGAATTCTAATTGCAAATGACATTTCATTAATAAATCCTTTTCAAAAGCGGCATATTTCACCTACATTAAAGTACAGCAGTATAAGACATCTGTTTGAATTAAATATCTATACCACCTAACAGATTGCCTTTTTCTTATGGCTATAATTTACTTTATTTTGCATTTGTGTATTTCCAAAGTACATATTTGAAAAATATGCTTTTTTCTCAGTCTTCTGGGTACTTTTAATAACTTTATTGAGGCATATTTTACATATAATATAGCTCACCCAGCTCAAGTGTACAATTCTATGATTTTTAGTAAATTTTAAGTTTCCTGTGTATTTTTCCCCTGTGCATTTTTGAAATAGCATAGCTGTACCTAGATGCAGCTCCTCATTACATGACAAAGTATGCTCCATTTTGGCAGCTCAGCTATCTTTGGTTTCTAATATGCCTGCTTTTAGATATTGTTTACTTAAATGAAGTTCAGAAAATCTGGGGCGCCTGGGTGTCTCAGTCATTAAGCGTCTGCCTTCAGTTCAGGTCATAATCCCAGGGTCCTGGGATCAAGCCCCACATTGGGTTCCCTGCTCGGCGGGAAGCCTGGTCTCCCTCTCCCACTCCCCCTACTTGTGTTCCCTCTCTCTCGCGCACGCTCGATTGCTCTCTCTCTCTCTCCCTCTCTCTGTCAAATGAATAAATAAAATCTTTTAAAAAAAGAAAATCTGACTCTTGTGTCTGAAGTTTTGTTAGTATCAGTGTCTCAGTCCCCCATCTTCTAGAAGGTAGGAACATATTTACATCACATTACAGATGAATTTTGAAATTTTGACTTCATTGTCATATAATACTAACAAATATATCCTTCAGTATGACCCAGACCACTGGAGCTAGTGACTATTATTTTAATTTAATACATGTGTAATACATAATAGTAACACATTTTACAGCACATAGAAAACTATTCTTGCTCTTAAAGGACTTTTTTTTAAGATTCTTTTTTTAAAGGTTCTATTTACTTATTTGACACAGACAGTGAGAGAGCACAAGCAGGGGGAGCGGCAGAGGGAGAGGGAGAAGCAGGCTCCCTGCTTGATCTTGTAACTTAGCCGAAGGCAGCCGCCCAACTGACTGAACCACCCAGACACCCCTTCTCTTAAAGGATTTAAAAGTAGTTAAAAAATTGATCTAGGTATAAAGAGCCCTCTGGAAAGATCATTAAGACCTCATTCATATTTTCACTTTCTTTCCTAATTCTTCTTTCTCATCCCTCAGACATATGACTTTCTGTTCTCTTATTCTGCCATCTAGATTTGCCCACATGGCTCCAAGTTCAAATCACATCAGTGAAGAGTACATAAAAGCTGATGTCCATCTTCTATTAAATATTAGTTCCCTTCTTCATATGTTTGGGTTAAAGGCTATATTATGAAACGATAGAAAAAGCTCCAGGTCAATATTACTATTGTTTCTTGCATAGATGGTCACCAAGAACTGATGTCTCCTTCAGTTAGAAGAGTTTATTTGACCTTAATGGAAGAAATTTTCCCATATTTGAATAATTTGAATAATTTAATAATTCCTGACTTTGAGGAATTTATGCCAATGTACATAGTAACTAAAAAGCTGAACAAATTATAAAAAAAAACAGCCATTTCAACACTGAAAATTGACCCAAAGATACAACAAAGTGAGAAATTCTGAACTTTGGGATGCCTGAGTGGCTCAGTGGGTTAAGCCTCTGCCTTTGGCTCAGGTCATGATCTCAGGGTCCTGGGATTGAGCCCCACATCAGGCTCTCTGCTCGGTGGAGAGCCTACTTCACCCCCTTTCTCTGCCTGCCTCTCTGCCTACTTGTGATCTCTCTCTCTCTCTGTCAAATAAATAAATAAAACCTTAAAAAAAAGAAATTCTGAACTTTGAGTAAGAAGAGAGCAAGTCTATATGGTATTCTTAGCCTTTGAATCAATAAATTGAATAAAGAAGGTCACTAAGATCACCCTCACCAGTATAGGTAGACATCATCCAATCCACTGGATGGAGGGCCCAAAAGGCAGAAGAGCAAATTTGCTCAGCTTGAGCTGGAACTTTCGTCTTCATCCCTCAGACATTGGCATTCCCAGTAGTTGGTCCTTCAGACTAAAACTTGGATTTACATCATTGTTTCCCAGGATTTTGGGTTTGGATTAGAGCTATGCCATTTTTTTTCCAGGACCTCCATCTTGCAGACAGCAGATTGTGGGACTTCTTAGCCTCCATAATTATGTGAGTAACCCTTCATAATACATCACTTTCTATATATCTTTCTATATACCTTATTTGTTCTGTTTCTCTGGAGAATCCTGACTAATATACTGGGCTTACTTCAATTTCCTACTCACCAACACCAACCCCTGCTATTGGCACAGTAGTTGAACCAAGGTAAGGCAGGCTGTAAAATAAAACCCAGCAACTTCACTGCTGCTGCTGCTGCTGCTGTAAAGAACTCACTTGATTTAGAGCAACAATGGTTCAAGTAGTGATCTCAGTGGCAAGCAGGTAAGAAGGCCTGAGACCCTGAGATTACTGGACTGTTCGGGGCAGGCAATGGACTACCAGTGGACATAATAGGGAATTCCAGGAAGTGAGACAGCCATAGTGGACTTGATAAGGTATCCACATATCCTGTGTGCATGCCCACAGATCCCTGGAATTCGGCACCTTTGTGAATATACAGAGGAAAAGCAAGTGAGACCAACAGAAGGTAAAAGCTGGAGCCAACGTGGGGCGCCTGGGTGGCTTAGTCATGGGTGTCTGCCTTCAGCGTGGGTCATGATCCCAGGGTCCTGGGATGGAGCTCCGCATCAGGCTCCCTGCTTGGCCAGGAGCCTGCTTCCCCCTCTCCCTCTGTTACTCCCCCTACTTGTTGTCTCTCTGTCAAATAAATAAAATCATTTTTTTAAAAAAAGCTGGAGCAGATGTGACAGCAATTTAAAGTATGCGTATGCTCCCCAATCAGATAATGGCTACATAGTGGCTAGAGTTGTTTGAAGCAACCTCTAGCTAAACATTGTGCAAGGTATACATGCACTCCTAGGGAGCTAGTTTTTGAAAATAAAACAAAGGGAAAAAATCTGAACAGAGACCTCAGTAGCCACACACTGTAGTAGAGACAGAGTTCATAAACTTAGTTCAGGTAAGTTTGTAAAGAAACAAGCAAACAATAAAAATAACAAACATCAGGAGTCAAATCAATTCAGAGCTGTTAAAATATATTATCTAAAATGTCTGATATTTTAAGACATGTAAATTGACAAAAAAGTATAGAAATTGATTCAGCAATTTAAATTCTCCCCCCCTTCAAAAGAAAGCGCAGGCCCATGTGGCTTCTGTGGTATATTTGATCAAATATTTAAAGAAAAAAACTCACACCAATCCTTTACAGACACTTTCAAAAGCAGAAGAGGGAATGCTTCCCAACTTCTACAAGGCCAGCATTACTCTGATACCAAAGACATCAGAAGAAAAGAAAACTATAGACTGATACCCTTTGTGAATACACATGCAAAAATTCTTAATAAGTATTAACATACTAAATTCAGGACCATATTAAAAAGATTTATAAGCATGGCAAAGTGAGATTTGTTCTAGAAATGCAAGTTGGCATAATAATAAAAAAATTAAATGCACCATGTTAATAGAATAAAGGACAAAAGCACATAATTATAGACACAGAAAAAGCATTTCACAAAAGTTAACACCCTATCATGATAAAAACACTCAACAAAGTAGGATTAGAAAGGAACTTTCTTAACTTGTTAAAGAGGATCTCTGAAAAACGTTTAGCAAATATCTTATGTAATCATGAAAAACTGAATAATTTTCCTCTAAGATCAGAAACAAGACAAGACTATCACCACTTATATTCGGTGTTGTACTGGCGATTCTAGCCAGTGCAACAACAACAACAATAAAATTAAAGCCATTCAGATTAGAAAGGAAGTCACAAAAACTGTCTAAGTTTGCTGGTGACACAATCTTATATTAAGAAAATTCTAAGGAATGGGGCACCTGGGTGGCTCAGTGGGTTAAAGCCTCTGCCTTCAGCTCAGGTCATGATCCCAGAGTCCTGGGATCCAGCCCCACATCGGACTTTCTGCTCAGCAGGGAGCCTGCTTACCTTCTTCTCTCTCTGCCTGCCCCTCTGCCTACTTGTGATCTCTATCAAATAAATAAAATTAAAAAAAGAAAATTCTGAGGAATACACACAGATACACAACTAGTAAAATTAATAAATGGATTTAGCAATGTCACAAGACACCAGATCCATATACAAAAATTAATGGTATTTCTATACACTAGCAGTGAACAATCAAAAAATGCAATGAAGGGGGCGCCTGGGTGGCTCAGTGGGTTAAAGCCTCTGCCTTCAGCTCTCTCGGGGTCCTGGGATCGACCTCACATCGGGCTCTCTGCTCAGCAGGGAGCCTGCTTCCTCCTCTCTCTCTGCCTGCCTCTCTGCCTACTTGTGATCTCTGTCAAATAAATAAAATCTTTTTAAAAAATGCAATGAAGGAGGCACCTGGCTAGCTCTGTCAGAAAAGTATGTAACTCTTGGTCTCAGGGTCATGAGTTCAAGCCCCATGTTAGGTGTCGAGACTACTTAAAAATAAAATCTTAAAAAAATGCAATGAAGAAAACGATTAGGAAAACATTTCTAATAACATTGAAGATAATAAAATACTTAGGAACGAATTTAACAAAAGAATTACAAAGTGTGTGCACTGAAAACTACAAAACATTGCTAAGATAAATTTTAAAAGTTCTAGATAAATGGGAGAAACATCCTTTTTCTTAAAACAAAAGTATTTATTTATTTGAGAGACAGTAAGGGAGAGAGAACACATGAGCAGGTGCAGAGGGAGAGGGAGAAGCAGACTCCCCACTGAGCAGGGAGCCTGACATAGAGCAGGACCCTGGGCTGTCCACCTGAGCTGAAGGCAGACACTTAACAGACTGAGCCACCCAGGCACCCCTATGTTAATGGATTGTAAATCTCAATATTTTTTTATTCAAGTATAATTAACATACAGTTTCATATTAGTTTCAATATAAATGATACATAATGATTCAACAATTCTATACATTACATCATGATAAATGTACTCTTAATCCTCTTTATTTCACCCATACCCCCACCTACCTCCCCTCTGTCAACCACCAGTTTGTTCTCTATATTTAATTTTAGTTTATGTGCCGCCAAAGTGAGCACTGTTCTCTATGTTTAAGAGTCTGATTTTTTGTTTGTCTTTTTTCATTGTTCATTTGTTTTGTTTCTTATGTTCTTCATATGAGTGAAATCATATGGTGGTATTTGTCTTTCTCTAACTGGCTTATTTCACTTAGCATTTTACCCTCTAGATCTATCAGTGTTGTTGAAATTGGCAAGATTTCATTTTTTTTAGTGGTTGAGGAATATTCCATTGTATATACCATCTTTTTACATTCATCCATCAATAACTTGGGTTGCTTCCATGCCTTGGCTGTTGTAAATAATGTTGCAATAAACATATGGGTGCATATTTTTTTTTAATTAGTGTTTTTTTCTTTGGGTAAATAGCCAGTTGTTTTCCTCTATAAGGTTTTTCACAGTTGCTATAGCAGTTTGCATTCCCACCAATAGTGCATAAAGTTTCCTTTTCCTCCAAATCCTTGCCAACACTTGCTATTTCTTGTGTTTTTTATTTTAGCCATTCTGATGGGTGTGAAGTATCTCATCATTATTTTGATTTGAATTTCCCTAATGATTAGGGATGTTTAGCATATTATCATGTGTCTGTTAGCCATGTGTATATCCTCTTTGGAAAAATGTCCCATCAACAAAATAAAAAACTTTTGTGTTTCAAAGAAACACAAAGTTTCCTAAGTCTTTTCACTTAGGAAAGTGAAAAGACAACCCACAGAATGGAAGACAATATTGCAAATCATTTAACCATTAAGAGACTTAATCTAGAAAATAAAAACTCTTACAACTCAATAATAAAACTACAAATTTAAAAATGGCCAAAGTGTCTGAATAGACATTTCTCCATAAAAACCCCATACAAATGGCCAATGAGCCCACAAAAAAAATGCTCAACAGAATTAATAATCAGAGAGATGCATATTAAAAACATAGTAAGATACTACCTTACACATACTAGAATGGCTATATTAAAAAAGAAAAACCAAGCCAATAACAGTGCTGGGGAGGATATGGAAAAACAAGATTTTTCATGCATTGTTTGTGGGAAGGTAAAATAGTATGGTCCCTTTGGAAAGCAATTCAGCAGTTTCATAAAAAGTTGCAATAAACTTACTATATGATCCAAAAGAACCTCTACATGATCCAGTGATTTAGCCCTTAGGAATCAACCCAAGAGAAAAGAAAATATGTCACATGAAGACTTGCATGCAAGAATTCATAGCAGCATTATTCATAATAGCCAAAAACTGGAAGCAATTCAACTGTGCAGTGTTGGTGAATAAACACAATTTGGTATATTCATACAATGGAATATTGTTGAACTATAAAAAGAGTGAAATAATGATGTATGCTATAACATGAATGAACTTCAAAAACATGCTAAGGCAAAGAATCCAGATACAAAAGGCCTCATACTGAATGATTCTATTGATACAAAATTTCTAGAAAAGGCCATTTATAAAGTCAGAAAGCAGATCAGTGGTTGCCCGGACTTGGGGATGGGAGTGGAAATTCACTGCCAGAGAACCCAAGAACATTTTTGGGTGTGATGGAAATATTCAAACACTAGTATTTGTGATAGTTGTGCAATTCCATAAAAGAACTAGAAATCTTTGAGTCATACACTTAAAATGGGTTGATATTATAGCTTATAAGTGATAACTCAGTAAATCAGAAAAAAGTAATGCCCACCATATTTCAAGGAAATAACTAGTAAGATTCCCTCATCAGTTCATTCATGCCTGTGTCATTAATTCTTGTTCCACTTGTGTCCACTGCATCATGGATATGCAGTTTGCCTTCATGAAATACATCTATTTCTGGACTATAAAGAGTAGAAACTCTGACTCACTCTATTCATTCAGTCTAAAACTCATCTAAGCAAAGTCAGCTCAGATGCCCGTAGCCAAGAGTATATTCTTTTTTTTTTTTAAGATTTTATTTATTTATTTGACAGACAGATCACAAGTAGGCAGAGAGGCAGGCAGAGAGAGAGGAGGAAGCAGGCTCCCTGCTGAGCAGAGAGCCCGATGTGATGCAGGGCTCGATCCCAGGACCCTGAGATCATGACCTGAGCCAAAGGCAGAGGCTTAACCCACTGAGCCACCCAGGCGCCCCGCCAAGAGTATATTCTTAAAGAAGCAATAGTCCACAGTATCTGGTAAGGTCTCATCCCCAAGTCTCAGCAACAGTCCTCCTTTGTTGTAGACACAAATTCCAGCAAAGATTTCAGACATGCATCAGGAAATAGAAATCTGTTTGATGAGAGACTAACAGGCTATGGTTAATTTATTATAGCCACCAGTAATAAAAGAATGGAGCAGAGTAAAATTCTCTGTTTACACATAGTACAAAACGATTTCATAAGAGTTGATCAATGTTTTGGGGCATCTGGGTGGCTCAGAGGGTTAAGCCTCTGCCTTCAGCTGAGGTCATAGTCTCAAGGGTCCTGGGAGTGAGCCCCGCATCAGGCTCTCTGCTTGGCGGGGAGCCTGCTTTCCCCCCTCTCTCTACCTGCCTCTCTGCTTACTTATGATCTCTCTGTGTCAAATAAATAAATAAATAAAATCTTTTTTAAAAAAAGGTAAAGTTTAAAAAAGAAAGAGTTGATCAAGGTTTTGCCTAGGTATAAGAACATATTTAACAGCAAAAGACACTGACAAATCTCTAGTGCCTTTACAAAATTGTACAATTTCTGAAATATTTTCATGGGTACCTGAGAAACAACACTTGGCTATCAATTTAATCAAAATGATAATATAATGTTCTAAAATAACCATAGTGCAAGGTAACATGCTTATAGGAAAACTTAGTTTTTCTGCCTTTGTTCTTTGCACTTTGGAGTACTTTTTTTTATATCAAGAACATGAAAAAGGCAATAAAATGCAGACAAAATTATTCTTGTGATATGTGAAATCTCTGCTATTGGGCAGATTACACGGAAGGTAAATATAACCTCTCATTGCCTTTTGATAAGAGCATGGGACCAAATTATCATCTTTTGTTTTTACTTTGTTCTTTTTCTTTTTCTTTAAATATTTTTATTTTTATTTATTTGACACAGAGAGACAGCAAGAGAGGAAATACAAGCAGGGGGCATGGGAGAGGAAGAGGCAGGCTTCCCATCTAGCAGGGAACTCAGATGCACCCGTTCCCAGGACCCTGAGATCATGACCTGAGCCGAAAGGCTGGTTCCCAGTGACTGAGCTACGCAGGCGTCCCAATGTTTTTACTTCAAAATAATTATAGATTCATAGGAGGCTGCAAATATAGAGGGAAATTCTGTGTATTCTACCACCAGCTTGATAATTCAGTTGTAACATTGCGTTAATGATTGAGGTGGTGGTTACATAAGGCTAAACATGAGATAAAACTGCAAACACACACACACACACAAGTGCACACAAGTGCATGTCTCATTACCATGAGACTTCTTCATGTTACTCATTTATTTCATACCAGTATCATCCACCTCTAATTATTGGCAACCATGAAAATCTTCTCCATCTTTATAATTATATCATTTCAGTTACATAAATAGAATCATGCAGTATATGAACTTTTAATATGGCTTTTTTCCCCCACTCAGGATAATGTCCTTGAGATCCATTCAGGTTATTACATGTATCAATAACTCATCCTCTTTTACTGCTGAATAGTATGTCATGGTATGGACGTACCACAGTTTATTTAACCATTCATCCAGAGAAGGCCATTTGAGTAGTTTCCAGTGTTTAACTATCACAAATAAAACCGCTTTGAACATTCATGTTCAAATTCCTACATGAAAATAAACCTTCATTTCTCTGGGATAAATGCTCAGAGTCCAGTTGCTGGATCATATGTTAGTCCATTTTTATGTTTGAAAGGAACTGTAAAACTATTTTCCAGAATAGCTATATCATTTTACATTCCTACCAGCAATCTATGAGTGATCCAGTGTCTGTACATCCTCACCAGCATTTGGTGTTATTATTACTTTTTATTTTGGTCACTCTGATAGGTATATGGTGATATTTCATTGTAGTTTTAATTTGCATTTTTCTAATGGCTAATGATGTTGAGCATCCTTTATTGTGTTCATTTGCCATCTCTAATATTCTCTTGGGTGAAATATCTGCTCATGTCATCTGTCCATTTTCTAATTGAATTGCTTTTTTTTTGTAATGTTGAATTTTGGGAGTTCTTTATATATTCTATATGTTTTATTTTATTTTATTTTATTTCACTTTTTTAAAAGATTTTATTTATTTATTTGACAGACAGAGATCACAAGTAGGCAGAGAGGCAGGCAGAGAGAGAAGAGGAAGCAGGCTTCCTGCAGAGCAGAGAGCCCCATGCGGAGCTCAATCCCAGGACCCTGGGATCATGACCTGAGCCAAAGGCAGAGGCCTTAACCCACTGAGCCACC
>NC_081575.1:36505677-36511086 GCF_022355385.1 Mustela nigripes
ATCCTAGGACCCTGGGATCATGACCTGAGCCAAAGGCAGAGGCCTTAACCCACTGAGCCACCCAGATGCCCCTATTCTATATATTTTAGATGTAAGGTCTATGTACATATCAGATATGTAATTGCAAATATTTTCTCCCAGACTGGAATTTGTCTGTTCATGCTCTTAAAAGAATCTTCCAAAGAGCAAAAGTTTTTTGAATTTGATGAGGTACAATTTATCAATTTTTCATTTTACCAATTGTTCTATTTGATGTCAAGTCTTAGCAGTGGACCTACTCCTATGTAGATCCCAAAGATATTCTCTCATATTCTTTTCTATAAGTTTTAGAGTTTTGTATTTGACATTTATGCCCATTATCCATTTTGAGTTAGTTCTCATATAAAGTTAACTTCAAGGTGAGATTTGTTTTTGTTTTTGTTGCCAATGGATACCAATTTCTCCACCATTTATTGAATAGGCTATTCTTGGGGCACCTAGTTGGCTCAGTTGGTTAAACATCTGCCTTCGGATCAGGTCACAATCCCAGGGTCCTGAGCAAGAAGCCTGCTTTTCCCTCTCCCTCTGCTTGTCCCCCCTTTGTGCTCTCTCTCTCTCTCTCAAATAAATGACTAAAATCTTTTAAAAAAACTTTTAAAAACATTAAAGAAAAGGCTGTTCTTCTTCCTCTGAATTGCTTTTGCTTTTTTGTCAAAAATTATTGGGCATATTTGTGAGGAGTTATTTCTGGGTTCTATATTCTATTCTTTTGATCTATGTGTCTATCCCTCTACAATTTGTCATTTTAACAGAAAGAAAATTGAGATCCAGTTTTGCATTAATATAACATTGGTAAAAAATTTCAGAAGTTTTTGTTTTTTCCGTATGAACAAACCCATCAAAACTAATCCAAACCTTCTCAAAATTTCAACACATTTTATTGCTGTTTTTCATATTCAATATATAAATCAAGGTCAAAAAATTTCCCTTCCTGAAAATCTTCTACAACTTTGTACAGCCATTAAGGCTTTGTCTTTATTCTTTCTTTCACATTCTGAAATAATCAGATATTTTAGAGAGAAAAACCTAGTCTCTTTATACATTGATAAGCAAAAACGAAAGCATTACCTGATGTACTCAAGTTTATTTCTTTATTACTGTTGTTCCTAGTATATGCATATTGTAGCTTTTAACCAAAATAACCAACTTATATTTCACAGAAAACTCTGGGAGGTAAGTAACTGAAACCTGTTGTACACTAAAATTAAGTGGAATAGCAAAGCTTATAAGTACATAGCTTTTTATAGCTTCACATATACGCCTTAAAGTTTCAAAAAGGAGCATGTCTGTTCACATGACCATGACCAAAGACATAGCCTATAGCACATATAAAAATATGAAGATGTACATTAGCTTGAAATTATGCTCAGTAATAATTTTTTCAGTATTCCATTTTACTTAGAAATTATCTAGCAATCAAAGATTATTTGTTAGTTTGATTTGATATTAATCCAATGACTCAATTTACTTAAGGATCTTGAAAATTATGTTCAAGCTACAAAACATAATTACAGCTGATGTTAAAAGTTTGTCAAAATAATTATAAAATTTAGTAAATGACAAATTTACATTTTTCACATTCTTAAAAATTATGCAGGCGTTATATTAATTTGATTGGTAAACCAAAATAAGAAGCTTAAGAAATTCACATTAAGTACTCTTTATAAAAGACAAAATTTTTATAAAAATAAAACATAAATTTTATTATACTTAATATATGTTTGAGAAAAAGACCAGGGGTTGTTTTCTTTTCTTTTTAAAAAATATTTTATTCTTTTATTTGAGAGAGAGAGAGAATGAGCAGGGAGGAGGGGCAGAGGAAGAGAGAGAGGAAAGCAGACTCTCCACTGAACAGGGAGCCTGATCACAGGACCTGGAGATCATGACTTGAGCTGAAGTCAGACATTCCATCTGAGCCACCCAAACATCTCTCTTCTCTTCTCTTTTTTCTTTCTTTCTTTCTTTTTCTCTCTTTCTAGATTTTATTTATTTGAAAGAAAGAGAGAGAGAGAGCACAGAGGGAGAGTGAGAGGGAGAAGTAGACTCCCTCCTGAGCAGAGAGCCCAATGCCAGGCTCCAGGGCTTGATCCCAAGACCCTGGGATCATGCATGACCTGAGCTAAAGGCAGACGCTTAACTCATTGAACCACCCATGCCTCCTCTATTTCTTAAGCCTAAATTATCAAACCAATCAAAATTGTCCAAGGATTCTTAATAATGTAAACATGATTTATTAAAATGTTTCTCAGCCATTTCTGTAAGGATTTCATAAATGTATAATACATTTGAAGTATCTCAAGTTCATTTTTTCATTAACAGAAATACTAGATTTATACAGCTGCTTATTTACTATAAGTAGATTATAGTTGACCCTTTTTCCCCTAAGATTTATTTATTTTAGAGAGTGACAGCAAGAGAAAGAGCAAGAGCATGCTCGTGTGGTGGGGGGGAGGGGCAGAGAGAGGGAGAGAGAATCTCAAGCAGACTCCCCACTGAGCACAGAGCCTGATGCAGGGCTTGAACTCAGGATCCTGAGACCATGACCTGAACTGAAATCAGGAGTCAGAGGCTTAACTGATGCCCCACAGTTCACCTTAAAGAAATGTTACAACCTTACTTCTTATTACCCATCATAGGTAGGAAACTATTTCACACCCACATGAGAGAGGGAAGATTCTTAGATTTATAGAAACAGATATAGGGAGAGTTTACTGCTTCTGCCACAGATTGAGAGTAAACACATAAACACAAAACACAAAAAACATAAACACATAAACACAAAACTCATAGGTCTGGATATGAAAGAGCTATTCTCTTTCCCAATGGGCACAAAAGTTTATTGATTTTAATTCACAAATAGATAACAGAAATCCCAAACAAACTGGATTCTCTGTTTCTCAACCAATAGAGAATAGCTCTCCACCATCCATCCAATAGAAGTCACCAAATGATCAGACAATAAACACAAATCTCCAATCATTGCTACCACCAAGGGAGCTTTTTTGTCACATGCAAACAAGAAACAAAAACATAAAAATATCTAGAGGGGAGAAAATAAAAACAGAATAAACATAATTCAAGTTCTATTGCTGCTTGGAATTCATGCTGACAGCCAAGAAAAATGTACCTGGGCTCAAACAGGCTTTGAGGTGCATTTCTACCAAAATGCCCTTTACTCATCTCCATCAGGTGGGTCAATTTGAGCATCTTAAGGTACCTCCTCCAAAACTGTCAAGGTACAATTTTCTCTTTTTTTTTTCCAAGGTACAATTTTCAAATGAGTAAAATCATAACACTCATATGTCAGATTTTATTTAACTCATTAATTAATAAAGGAAACATTAAGGCGCACTGAAAGGGTCAAAGACCATTTTGAAACAGAGTATTACTAGGAAGAAAAGATTGCTGGATTAGATAGGAACTGGGTAATGTCCAACAGAGCTATAAAACTTGGGAGTTATCTGTCCACAAACGAAAATTATTTGCATTTGGGGCATCTGGATGGCTCAGTGGGTTAAAGCCTCTGCCTTCAGCTCGGGTCATGATCCCAGGGTCCTGGGATTGAGCCCCAGGCTCTCTACTCTGCAGGGAACCTGCTTCCTCCTCTCTCTCTCTGCCTGACTCTCTGCCTACTTGTGATCTCTGTCTGTCAAATAAATAAATAAAATCTTGAAAATAATTATCTTTAAAAAATTAATAATTATCTTTAAAAAAACTTTTAAAAATTATTTGAATTTAGAATAGACAAAATCTACAAGTGAACATGAAACTTTACTAAATTTGAAACCTTAAATAAATAGTCAACAGTAAGTTGAATGAGTTATTATCCTAGGTCCCCTAGACCAGGGATTGGCAAATTACTTGTGGGCCAAATCTGGCCACTCTCATTTGTTTACATATGACATATGACTGCTTTCCTGCTGCAACAGCAGAGTTGAGTATTTGGCCCACAGAACCCAAAATATTTACTCCGTAGACATTGACAGAAAGCATTTTCTGAGACCAAGCGTTCCCCTAGACCATCCTTGGGTGGCCTTCACTTTCTTATGACATTGAAAATTCATGGCCCCACTCTTTTTGCATTATTCCTAAGTTCCAGATAAATTTTTAAAAGATGCTATTCATTTATTTGAGAGAGAGAAAGTGAGAGAGAGAGAGAAAGAGACCACAAGTGGGGGTAGTGGCAGAGGGAGAAGCAGACTCCCTGCTGAGCAAGGCCCACTGCCCCACAATGCAGAGTTCTATCCCAAGTCGCTGGGATCAAGACCTGAGCCAAAAACAGATGCTTAAGTGACTGAGCCACCCAGGCACACCTAAGTTTCAATTTTTCTGAAACTGCTTTGATTCTGCCATGGTGGAAGTGTCCTTTTGTGTTCACATATTTATTTGCATCTCTTATAATATTATACTATGGTATTGTGATCTTTACTAGATTTAAGATTATTGAGAACATCTTATTCATCTTTGTATCTGCACTTATCACAGTGCCTTGCTAAGAGTAGATATTCAATGCATTTTTGTGAAGATGAATTGAATCAAGACTAAAATGTGGGAGAGGAGTCAAGATGGCGGAGAAGTAGCAGGCTGAGACTACATCAGGTAGCAGGAGATCAGCTAGATAGCTTATCTAAAGATTTCAAACACCTACAAATCCAACGGGAGATTGAAGAGAAGAAGAACAGCAATTCTAGAAACAGAAAATCAACCACTTTCTGAAAGGTAGGACTGGCGGGGAAGTGAATCCAAAGCGATGGGAAGATAGACCACGGGGGAAGGGGCTGGCGCCCGGCAAGCGGTGGACCAACGGAGCACTAAATCAGGACTTTTAAAAGTCTGTTCCGCTGAGGGACATCACTCCAGAGGCTAAACCAGGGTGAAGCCCACGTGGGGTCAGCGTGGCCTCAGGTCCCACAGGGTCACAGAAGGATCAGGGGTGTCTGAGTATCACAGAGCTTGCAGGTATTTGAATGGGGAAGCCGGCTACAGAGACAGAGCCGAGGAGTGAGCTCTCAGCTCGGGGTTACCTTGAACAGGTCACAGGCTCGGTGAGCTCGGAGTATGGCCGGAGGCCAGAGAGACGGGAGTAATTGGGCGCTATTCTCTGAGGGCGCACTGAGAAGAGGGGCCATGAGCTCTCGGCTACTCCGGGCCAGAGACTGGGAGGCCACCATGTTCATTCCCGTCCTCCAGAACTCTATGGAAAGTGCTCAGGAAAGAAAAGCTCCCGAAAGCAAACCCGAGCTGATTACTCAGCCTGGCCGCTGGTAAGAGCAGTGCAATTCCGCCTGGGGCAGAGACACTTGAGAATCACTACAACAGGCCCCTCCCCCAGAAGATCAACAAGAAATCCAGCCAGGACCAAGTTCACCT
>NC_081575.1:36516086-36516996 GCF_022355385.1 Mustela nigripes
GGATTGGAAGAATAAATATTGTGAAAATGTCTATGCTACCTAAAGAAATCTACACATTTAATGCAATTCCTATCAAAATACCACCCATTTTTTTTCAAAGAAATGGAACAAATAATCCTAAAATTTATATGGTACCAGAAAAGAACTCGAATAGCCAAAGGAGTATTGAAAAAGAAAGCCAAAGTTGGTGGCATCACAATTCCGGACTTCAAGCTCTATTGCACAGCTGTCATCATCAAGATAGCATGATACTGGCACAAAAACAGACACATAGATCAATGGAACATAATAGAAAGCCCAGAAATAGACCCTCAACTCTATGGTCAACTAATCTTCGACAAAGGAAAGAATGTCCAATGGAAAAAAGACAGCCTCTTCAATAAATGGTGTTGGGAAAATTGGACAGCCACATGCAGAAAAATGAAATCAGATCATTTCCTTACACCACACACGAAAACAGACTCAAAATGGATGAAGGACCTCAATGTGAGAAAGGAATCCATCAAAATCCTTGAGGAGAACACAGGCAGCAACCTCTTCGACCTCAGCTGCAGCAACATCTTCCTAGGAACATCACCAAAGGCAGGGGAAGCAAGGGCAAAAATGAACTATTGGGATTTCATCAAGATCAGAAGCTTTTGCACAGCAAAGGAAACAGTTAACAAAACCAAAAGACAACTGACAGAATGGGAGAAGATATTTGCAAAGGACATATCAGATAAAGGGCTAGTGTCCAAAATCTGTAAAGAACTTAGCAAACTCAACACCCAAAGAACAAATAATCCAATCAAGAAATGGACAGAAGACAGTAACAGACATTTGTGCAAAGAAGACATCCAGATGGCCAACAGACACATGAAAAAGTGCTCCACATCACTCGGCATCAGGGAAATACAAATCAAAACCACAA
>NC_081575.1:36517096-36528741 GCF_022355385.1 Mustela nigripes
AGCCAACAGACACATGAAAAAGTGCTCCACATCACTCGGCATCAGGGAAATACAAATCAAAACCACAATGAGATACCACCTCATACCAGTCAGAATGGCTAAAATTAACAAGTCAGGAAATGACAGGTGCTGGCGAAGATGTGGAGAAAGGAGAACCCTCCTACACTGTTGGTGGGAATGCAAGCTGGTGCAACCACTCTGGAAAGCAGCATGGAGGTTCCTCAAAATGTTGAAAATAGAATTACCCTATGACCCAGCAATCGCACTACTGGGTATTTACCCGAAAGATACAAACGTAGTGATCCGAGGGGGCACGTGCACCCGCATGTTTATAGCAGCAATGTCCACAATAGCCGAACTATGGAAAGATCCTAGATGTCCATCAAAATATGAATGGATAAAGAAGATGTGGTATATATACACATGGAATACTATGCAGCCATCAAAAGAAATGAAATCTTGCCATTTGCGACGATGTGGATGGAGCTAGAGGGTATCATGCTTAGTGAAATAAGTCAGTCGGAGAAAGACAACTATCATATGATCTCCCTGATATGAGGAAGTGGAGATGCAACATGGGGGGTTAAGGGGGTAGGAGAAGAATAAATAAGACAAGATGGGATTGGGAGGGAGACAAACCATAAGTGACTCTTAATCTCACAAAACAAACTGAGGGTTGCTGGGGGGAGGGGGATTGGGAGAAGGGGGGTGGGGTTATGGACATTGGGGAGGGTATGTGCTTTGGTGAGTGCTGTGAAGTGTGTAAACCTGGTGATTCACAGACCTCTACCCCTGGGGATAAAAATATATGTTTATAAAATATAAAAAATTTTAAAAAAATTAATAAAAAAAGACTAAGATGTGACTGTGAAGCTCCGGGAAGCCTGGAGCCTGGGATTGCTTAGGGAGAACCACAAGGAAGGGTAACTGACAAGTGAATGAAGTCCTATGTAAACTTATATAAATGCAAAATATTATAAATTCTTCTGCTGAATTTATTATTTTGAAAAATACAATCTCTTATCTATAATGTACCATAGTGTCTTCCTCTCTGTGATATGAATAGTATTTGCCACTCACTTGATTATTTGGAACCTAGGATAAATAGCTTGCATTTTATTAGCACTTATTTTTGCTAGAAATCAACACATAGTAAACATTTGGCAAAAGGAGGTTTTGTTACTTTCATGTATAACATGTAGTCTAGAAGATATAGTTTAGATCATGAAATTTCAGGTTTTCCAGGATGTTTAGATGGTTTATGCAGATAAGCAGACTGAATGTTACCTTATTGTTCTAAAAATTTCAGGTTACCATGAAAATTGTACTCTACTCAATAAATACCATCTGAATTAATTTGAAATATGGTTTTATTTTATCATGGGAGATTAGGAGATAGGTTGGGAGCATATGCTATTATTTTTATTTTATATATGAAAAGGTCAAGTATAATCTTGGTCTTGACCCTGGCTTTTCTGACATTAGGCTAAATCTTTCTGCTGAGAAACCCTCAAAATATGGAACATACCATTTCATCTTGAGATATTTGTAAAACGTGTGATTTTCTAAAAGAAAGTAAATTTAAGTATACTCAAAATATTGTACTGCCTCTCCAACTTTAACTGAGCCTATATTTTCATCTGAAGTGTTTTAAAACTTTATGTCCTAAGAGATTGTTCAGTTAATGTCAGATGGCTAGCTTTTTTATATTTTAGTCCAGCATCATCGGCACCCTATTTTAAAAATAATCTCTACACCCAGCATGGGACTCAAACTCATGTCCTTGAGAGCAAGAGTCACATGCTCTACCAACTGAGCCAACCAGGCTCCCCATGACTAGTGCTTTTAAAAAAGCAATTAAAAACACCAGCTATTTCAGATACTTAAGTGGGAATATGATTTAGTTGATTTCACAGTTAACAACTTAACTTCAGTAAAAAGTGACTCCCAGTTTTCTCCATGGGCTTGTCTAACACAAATGAGTACCAATTAAAGTATGATCTTTCCACTGGGGTTTAAACTATCATTTTTCTAATTATGGTATAAATTCCTCAATGGAGAAAAAAAAAAAAACCTCTTCATCTGTAAAGAAGTAATTCCCACCAGAAATCTTATATATTATAGAACACTAATTATTATGCACGTCTCAATACCTTTGCCAAAGGAGTCATGTACCAGTCAGTGCATTAAAATAAAGGAGGTTAAAGGAAAGATAACTACATTGGGAATAAGTAAAAAGCATTAAGCATACAAAATAACTCATTTAGTTTTATATAATCTTGATTTTGCTTCACTAAATTTGAAGTGTTTTTAAATCTGTTTTCTGCTATTGGGAAAGTTAAATGAACTTTCCCTATTTCATAAAATACATTGTACTCTTGCTCACTCTCCTTTAGTTTGATGTCTGTAAGAAATGGATTTATCACCCATAGTATAATTTGGGTGGTGATGTAATCTAAGCCCCTAGACTATTGGCTAAAGATACACATTATGATTTAACCAGACATTAATGAAGCCATTTCATTCATACTGATCACAATAGCTTAATTATTTGTGAGGTGATGTAAAAATTAGTTAAGTTGGCTCAAATGAATTGACCTTCATGCTGTAATCCATTCATCTCATTCTCTTAGACATGGAATATTATTTCCTCAATTAGAATGAAAGCATGTCACATTTATTTTGTGGAATCTACTTTGAATAAGTACAAATACAATTGCTACTCTAAATACAGTGTCTATTCTGAATATAATATGTACAAATAAAATTCAATGATTATTATATAAATGACAATTATAAGCTCCTAAAGTAGTAATCATCATGTATCACTTTAAGTCAATGTTTATCATGTTACCATGGTAGAAAGTTATTAATTCCACTTACACATGTTGCTGTACTAGGTATTATTCAGAGGCTGTAAGAAAAAATGGTTTATGACCCTAGACATTTATTAGCTATGAAAATCATCACTGAAAGAGACCTAAATGCTTCTTTACATCAGTGTCATCATAATGTCTCAGAACTGGAAGGGAAGTCATCTAGTCCAATTTCTTACTCATTGCAGAAATCTCACATGTAATTTGACTGATAGGTAGTGTCACATGGAAAACAATGGGCTTCAGAGTCAGACTTGAATTCAAATTCTAGCTTTATCATTCCTGAGCTGTATGACCTTGTCCCTGTTCCTTATCATGACCCTTCATCTCCTAATCTGTAGAATCAAAATGATGTGGCTGCTAATTACTGAAGCAATATGTGTTACTAAGGTAACACATATTAGTCACATTTTCTCATCTCTCATATTTAGGGTTTCCTAAGTTACATGTGTGAGTTATCTGGCATAAGCTAAAATGCTTTGTATTTATCAGACACAGTTCAGTAGGAGAGTGACTAAAAAATATAAGGTTGGGGGTGCCTGGGTGGCTCAGTGCGTTAAGCCGCTGCCTTTAGCTCAGGTCATGATCTCAGGGTCCTGGGATCAAGTCCCACATCGGGCTCTCTGCACAGCAGGGAGCCTGCTTCCCTCTCTCTCTCTCTGCCTGCCTCTCTGCCTGCTTGTGATCTCTCTCTGTCAAATAAATAAATAAAATCTTTTTGGAAAAAAATATAAGGTTGAAGTTTGTCTTTAGCACCCTCAGTTTCCCCTTCTTGGAAAGAGTGAACAGGCAGGAGGGAAAAATAATAATTTTGGCTTAATGCAGCACTCTCTGGAGTTTTCATTGCAGGTCCCTAGCAGTGAAAATACTTGGAGTACTCCCCCAAATTTAGTTATAATTAATGTGCAATTATTGTACTGTTATGTTCATTATAAAACCTATTAAAAAATGAAACATTGTAAAACAAGATAAAAATAAATATAAATACAAGGGACTGGTATCAGAATGCATAAAGAACTCTTACCACCTAACAGTAAAAAGACAACCCAATATTAAAATGGGCAAAGGATCCAAATAGATAGTCCTTCAAAGAAGATTTTAAAAAATAGCCCATAAATACAATAAAAGCTGCCAAATATTGTCAGTCATCAGGGAAACGAAAATTAAAACCACGATGTGATACCGCTGCACACTGACTAGGTGACTATAGTCAAATAAATAAAAATAACAAGTGTTGATGAGAATGTGGAGAAAATGGAACCTTTATACATTGCTGGTAGAAACGTGAAATGGTACAGTTGCTATGGAAAACAGTCTGGTGGTTTCTCAGAATGTCGAGCGTGGAGTTACCATATGATCCACAATTTCACTACTAGGTACATAATCAAGAGAATTGAAAACTTGTGTCCACATGAATAGCAGCATTATTCATATTAACCCCAAAGTGGAAACAATCCAAATTTATATCAGCAGATGAATGGATAAATACAATGGGACATATCCATACAATGGACTATTTTTTGGCTTTTTAAATTTAATTATTATTTTTTTTATTTTTTATTTTTTTAAAGATTTTATTTATTTGACAGAGAGAGAGATCACAAGTTGACAGAGAGGCAGGCAGAGAGAGGGGGGAAGCAGGCTCCCCACTGAGCAGAGAGCCCAATGCGGGGCTCGATCCCAGGACCCTGGGACCATGACCTGAGCCGAAGGCAGCGGCTTAACCCACTGAGCCACCCAGGCGCCCCAATTATTTTTTATTTTTTGGCTTTAAAAACAATGAAGTGTTGATACATGCTATAATATGGATGAACCTTAAAAACTGCATGCTAAGTGAAAGAGCCACCTATTATATGATTCCATTTATGTGAGGAAAATCTATAGAGACAGTAGATTAGTGGTTTCCTGGAAATGGGGTGAAGACGGAATGGGGGTGACTGCTAATGGGTATGTGGTTTCTTTTTGGAATACTAAAAGTGTTCTAAAATAAGATTCTGGCAATATTTGCACAAATTTGAATGTACTAAAAACCACTGTTTAACACTTTAAACAGGTGAATTTTATGGTATGTAAATTATGTCTCAATGAAACTATTTAAAAAGTAAAATAAATACAAATTTGAAATAAAAGTTCCGGTTTTCCTTTCCATGCCCCATAAATCATTTTGTACATATTTACTTTGGAAACTGCTGGTCTAATAGCACTTCTCAGTGATCCTGAAAATTGTATTGTATTCATTGCCAAAATCGCAGGTACTTAAAATGTAATCTCTTCCCTTAATGACTGAGAGCCCAATAGTAAATGGTTGAGGGAGGAAAAACATCAGTTTAATAATTCTCCCAAAATACTGATTTGGACTTCAACTGACCATCATTTCATTCCCTCTTGTGCCTATTTTCCCAAAATAAGGGTTTTTTTTAAGAATATTTTTTAAACTAAGGATATCATTGTAATCAATTCTATTCTGGTCAATGGTATTGAATGTGACCTGAGGCATAGTAAATCCATGACCATACTTTTGACTTATGATTTCTCTAGCGGTTACTCAAAATATTCAGAGACTTTAAATGACTCTGATTCCTATACCAAACTCACATACATCACTTTTAGTAATAGTCCTTATCAAGGTTGACGTTGAATTTTGCCATTCATCTCAAAGTATCTCTTTCTATTACTAATTTTCTTTTGGGTCTGTTCCCACTACAGTGTTTTTATACTGAATTTTTCTCATTGGCATGAATAGGACCTTGCAAAATTGCCAAATGAATCTAAGTATATTTATATAACATTGCTGAAAGCTGGTAGAAGATATATTTTAAAAACATCTACTCAAAGTTCCTATAAATCCTAGCAAAATGGTCAAGTATATAATTATATGTAAATTCTAATTATGTCATAATCATAATTATGAAATTATGTCATTAAAAACATAATTTCAGGAGCACCTGGGTAGCTCAGCCAGTTAAGTGTCTGCTGTTGACTCAGGTCATGATCCCTGCATCCTGGAATTGAGCCCCACATCAGGATCCCTGCTCAGTGGGGAGTCTAATTCTCCTTCTGCACACATCCCCCAACTCATGCTTGCTTGCTTTCTCTCAAATAAATACAATCTTTAAAATTAAAAAAAAAATAATTTCATTTGAGAGAAATATTGTGAAATTAATGAATTTCTTTGAACAGAGAGCTATGCCAATCTCACTTATGCAGAGAAATAATCATTTTAAGTGTATGTGTGTCAGACATTAAATTTGTAACCATAAAGAAAATAACTGCTATCCAGGAGAATTATGCTCAACCACCTGTATCCTGACCAATGTCTAGGTGCCTGGAGCTTTTTTCCTTTCAGTTTGAAGCTTCCTGGAGTTAGAAAACCCAAAATTATCCCCTTAGCCTAGGTCATACCGAACTTCAGTTTAAGCACATAAACTATGAAGGTGTTATTACATATATACACCACTGGCATTTTGACCCTGGACAAGTTTCTTAGGGTTGACTTTGCAATTCTGGCTCATACTAATCCCAGCTATTATAAGGCTTAAATTCAACAATAATACCGTTTCATTTACTCTCATGAATATTTTTAGATACATGTAATATATTTTAATGTTTTTATAACTTACAATTATGCACTGAATTTCATTTATTTTATTTTTATTTTTTATCTTTTTATGCACTGAACATCTCTTCTTTTTTTTTTTTAGATTTTATTTACTTACTTGACACAGAGAGAGAGATCACAAGTAGGCAGAGAGGCAGGCAGAGGGGGGGAAGCAGACTCCCCACTGAGCATGGAGCCAGAGCCAGGGCTCCATCTTAGGACCCTGAGATCATGAGCCCAAGGCAGACGCTTAATGACTGAGCCACCCAGGCGCCCCCTTATGCACTGAATTTCTAGCTGTAAATGCATGTAAGCAAATTTTCCAGAAGGTAAAAAGTTGAGGAAAAGCTAAATTATTGAAATATACCTTTTATCCTTTGATACTCTATCTCAGAAGGGTCTAAGATTCATTTTTTAAGGACCTGCCTTCCAAAAGTTGCTAACTTCTCTTTCTCATACATTTTTAAAGAGTGACTGCATTCTTTATTGAAGATCTACTAATAGGTATTTATTCTCACATATTGTATAGAATGCTAACAAAATTATGAGGAAGACTTTACTATCACTATTATATAAATGAAGAAAATGGTTCAAAGAGGCTAAATAATTGTAACAAAATAGTAAAAAAAGATAAGAGAAAACATAATTCGTGTGAAATCAAATCTAGTTGTCTTTGTATATCAAGGAGTGAGATAAAAATGGCTGTCCAATAGATAACTTCAACTGTGCATTAAGGGGGGTGGGGGAGTGAGGAAAGGAGTGCAAAAACATAAGGGAATTTTCCTACCCAGAAACAGAAAATCAGAAACTAACTGAGTGCATGTTATAGGGATAGGGTTATATAACAGGGGATCAAAAAACTAGAAGGAATAGAGCAAGAACTTCCCATTGAGAAGCAAATGGAATGGAAGTCACTGTAGTGTTTATAAGTGTTAGAGCAAAGATTAAACTCAAGACCTTCCTTTTTTCCTCCAGGCTTATACAAACCTTTTAAAATATTTTTCCTTATTTCTAGAATATTATTTCCCTCTGAATTTTCTTGCAAAATTTTTGCCAATCCATCAAGTGCCATCCCTAATGCAACCAAAAGCATTTCATGATCCATTTTCTTTTCCTAGGAGATGGGATCTCTCTCTCTCTCTTTTTTTTTTTTTTGGCTGTGGGCTGTGATATTAAAAGGCATCAGTCCTGGGTTGCAGGTGAGTATGAGGGTACTGAATGGGATTGGAGTTGCTTTGGACATCTTTGGCCAGCTGTCTTGATCAGCTTTTCTGAGACAATAACATCATGGTCCAGAATACTTGCATTGACCCTAGTCTCAGCTGGCAGAACCAAGAGAGAGTTGGGCAAATGTCATCTGTGCAGTTAACCATCAGGGACCAATGCAATAGTTTATATCTCTTACTATGTCTTGCTGAATGTAGATATTTCTCTACTTGGAGAAAAAAATCAAAGGCTACAGTTGATCTGCATAGTTTAGCTTCATGCTTGGATGTTATTAAGGTCTATGCTCAATTCACTTAGATTTCAGAATACTAATCTCATTTAACAAAGACTTAGCTGAAAGAAGAAATGAAAAGATGAAGAAAGGAAATATCTCCAAGACTCAGCCAGATGCTCCTTTATGGCTCCTACATGCAAGGGTTAGTCCTGCACTATCCATCATGATAGCCAACAGCTAAACGTGGCTAGCAAATACAATGAAATGTGGCTAGCACAAATTGAGATGTGCTTTAAGTATACACACTGATTTCAAAGATATGATATGAAAAAAGGAATGTAAAATGTTATCCATTTTCATATTATATTTTTGATATTTTGGGTTGTGAAGTTATTAAAATTAATTTCACCTATTTATTTTTACATTTTAATGTAGTCACTAGATTTTAAAATTATATATGAGCCTCACATTTGTAGCTTAGATAGTATTTCTATTGTACAGTGCTGGTTTAAACCCTTGTTATCAAAGTGTTGTCCAAGGACCATAATTGTTAGCATCAGCTGGGAGCTAGTTAAGGTTTACCCAGAAATACTGAATCAGAATCTGCATATAACATGATCCACAGGTGATTCCTTTGTGAATTAAAGCTTGAGAAGCACTGCTCTGGACACTTCAACAAAGACTGATTCTTGCCCCAGCTGTAAGTATATGAAAAAGTTGTGGGCTGTATGATGGTTCATTTTATGTAGCAACATAACTAGGCTATGGTACACCACTATTTGGTTAAAGATCAGTAAAGATGTTGCTGTGAAGGTGTTTGTTTTTTGTGAAGGTTTTATTTATGCATGTATTTATTTAAGAGAGAGAGTGAGCATGAGCAGGAGGAGGATCAGAGTGGGAGGGAAAGAGATGGCAAAGAATCTCAAACAGACTCCAAGCTGAGCATGGAGCCAGATTCAGGGCTCAATCTCACAACCCTGAGATCATGACCTGAGCTAAAGCCAAGAGTTGGATGCTTAACCAACTGAGCCACCCAGGTGTCCCTTCTGTTAGGTATTTTTTAGGTATGATTAACATTTACAATTGGTAGACTTTGAGCAAAGCAAATTACTCTGTATAATGTGAGTAGTCCTCATTTAATCGACTGACGACCTTAAGAGCCAGACTGAGGTCTTCCAAAGAAGCCATTCTGCATTAAGACTGTAGCACAGGGGCGCCTGGGTGGCTCAGTGGGTTGGGCCGCTGCCTTCGGCTTGGGTCATGATCTCAGGGTCCTGGGATCGAGTCCCGCATCGGGCTCTCTGCTCAGCGGGGAGCCTGCTTCCTCCTCTCTCTCTCTCTGCCTGCCTCTCTGCCTACTTGTGATCTCTCTCTGTCAAATAAATAAATAAAATCTTTAAAAAAAAAGAAAAAAGACTGTAGCACAGAAGAAACTTTGTAGAGTTTCCTGCCTGCTGGCCTGCATTGCAGATTTCAGACTCAAGACTGCAATATCAACTGCCACCTGCATTTTCAGTCTTCTTGCTCACCCTACAAATTTCAGCCTTGCCAGGCCCCACAATCATGTGAGTCAAATAACTCTATTTCTGTTTGCCTGGAAAACCCTAATACAGCCTGCTTTGTTTATCATGGTCCTAGGTACCTAATTTCAAATATGTTCTTTTTCTTCACCCTTTAGTTCCGGCGTATTACTCATGTAGATTTTCAACCAAGTCTCATGTATTTTACTTGTTCCATCCTAGGGTTGACTCAACTCCCCAAAAGATCATCAGTGTTAAAGGATAACTTCAAAAGTAAAATCGCAATTTATACAAATACAAAATAACACCCATCAAAGGTTTTAGGTAAGGGATGCCTTGGTGGCTCAGTCAGTCAAGTGCCTGCCTTCTACTTGGTTCATCATCCCAGGGTCCTGGGATCAAGTCCTCCATTGGGCTCTCTGCTCAGCAGAGAGACTGCTTCTCTCTCTGCCTGCTGCTCCCCTTGCTTGTACACTGGCTCTCTCTCTCTCTCTCTCTCCCTTTGACAAATAAATAAATAAAATATTTTAAAAATGCTGTAAAAGTTTTATTTAATTCATTCAATAATTGAACAAGAGAGAAGTAAATAATAGTTCAAAGGAGAATCCAAAGAACAGAGACATATATAATCATATGAATTCTCTAACCATTACAAAACTGATCAACACTCACTGGGAAGTAAAAATGTAACCTGTGGAATCATCTCAATTGCATCCCCAACCAGAAAAAACCAAGATTTTCTTGCATCTCTATGGATAAAAATAGTTTGCATTATTATCAATTTTCTGTTATATACAGAATAGTAAGATAGACCAAAGAGAATGAAAAGCATAGCTCTTAATAGTATCAGAAGATCCCTAATAGTGTTAGATAAATCCCTGTCTGCTAGATAACACCTAACATATCATTGAAATGACAACTAGTGATATTTTTCCCATTTTTGTTAGTGTTTCACATTTTTTATTTAACAACCTCTTGCTACGTTTATTAGACTTACTATGGCATAAGAGAAAAACACCATGCCAGTCTTAGTATTGTCCCAAGATGGAGAAATTAAGGAAGGCCCTTAGAGGCCTTAGAGCCTGGAAAGGATGATTTTAAGGTAATTTTGAAGGCATGAATCTGCTATAGATTGGGCAGAGTTTATGACAAGATAGTTTGGGGTTGATGAGGATCTTGAAATGAATCTTGATGATCAAGCTATTTAAGTTGGCTTATCTTCTAAGAAAAACTATTTCTTATAGTAAGAAGCTAAGTTTTTATGCCAGGTTCCAGTTTAAGGAGAGGAAAGTATGTTTGGTGTCAGTATACTTTAACAGAGGGACTAGAAAATATGCCTGCTCTTAGAGTTGTTTAATAAATGGATGGGGAATTACACTGGTTTCTGTTCTCTCTAGTGTATGATAACCAGTGTGCCTTGCCCAGTTATTTGTATACATTCTTGCTCTGTTTCCCTGTTTTAAAGCAAAGATACACGGCCTGACTTTAAGTAGTTGAACACAGTCCATTCCAAAATGGCTTCTTACTGTGTGTAGGACATACTTGGAACCCCATAGTTGGTATAAAGATTATTTTAAGCTGAAGACATTTGAAATTCAGCAGATACAGAAAGAAGCCTGCCTTCTCAGAACTTCCCTTACTTGCTTCCCTTAAAAACAGAAATTTCTGAGAAATGAAGACTGCCATAAATTCCCTTTTGGGGGAAGCTTCTACTGCCAAGAGGGAGATCAATAATAAACCTACATAAATCTCCTCTCGGGATGAGTTTCTTGGCCATGAAGAAGACAGAAGGACCACTCACAGCTGCATAAACAAAATTATCACAGACATTTTTCTCTAGTATTTGTTCTTTTAGAAACTCATTTATCTTTCCTAAAGAAACCTATTTGTTCTTCCCATAGAAGCCTGTCCCCCATTCCCTTTCCTCTACTAAGTTAAGTATATAAGCCCCAAATTATAACTACCCTTTCGAGTTACTCATCACTAAGTACTCCCTTGTATATGTACATTGCATGCGTACTGTTTTTTCTCTTGAAGATCTGTCTTTTGTCAGTTTAATTCACATATCCCTAGAAGCAGAACCTGAGAGGTTAGAGGAAAAGCTTTTCTTCCCCTACACTTGCAAATTGAAACATGGTGTTACCAACTATTGTATATAGCTGCCTTTTTCTTTTTCTTAAAATACTTTTTTTTTTTTTTTTTTTTTTTTG
>NC_081575.1:36528841-36605731 GCF_022355385.1 Mustela nigripes
TTAGATTTTATTTGTTTATTTGACGCAGGGAGAGAGAACACAGGTTGGGTGAGCTGGAGAAGAAGTGGGCCAAGGAGGCCATTGTGGTGCTCCATCCCAGGACCTTGTGATCATGTCCTGAGCCAAAGGCAGATGCTTAACTGCTTAAGCCATCCAAGCACCCCTTTCTTTTTTTTTTTAAGATTTTATTTATTTATTTGACAGATAGAGATCACAAGCAGGCAGAGAGAGAGAGAGAGGAGGAAGCAGGCTCCCCACTGAGCAGAGAGCCCGATGTGGGGCTCGATCCCAGGACCCTGGGATCATGACCTGAGCCGAAAGCAGAGGCTTCAACCCACTGAGCCACCCAGGCGCCCCACCCCTTTCTTAAAATCCTAAGAATCATTTTTGGGTAAATATGTATTCTGTGAATTCTTATTCTTACTAAGAAATAAATTAAGATAAAACAATTTTGAACTTTTTCTTTTTACCCTTTCTCATACTGTAGGTATAAGTTAGCCTGTCTAACTTATAGGTATAACTTAACTTATAAGTATAACCTATAAGTATAAATTATACTTATAGGTATAACTATAAGTTATAGTTAAGCCTGTCTACAAATTTTTTAAACAATTAATTTGCAATTGCTTCTCAGTTCTGTGGTGATCTAGGAAGCAAGTCTGCCTTAGCTTCACCTTTAGGTCAAATAAATCAGTAGTATCTAAATATAACCGGAGGAATTGGCAGAAAGTACAAATTCTTGTGTCTCCCCTCTTGTATTTGTGACTCACTAAGCAAGAGTGTAAAGGTTTGTAACAAGTACTGCAGGTATGAAATTTAAGCTTGCTATATTTTATTTTATTTGTTTATTTTTAAAAGGATTGATTGATTTATTTATTTGACAGAGAGATCACAAGGAGGCAGAGAGGCAGGCAGAGAGAGAGGGGGAAGCAGGCTCCCCACTGAGCAGAGAGCTTGATGCCGGTTGGATCCCAGGACCCTGAGATCATGACCTGAGCCAAAGGCAGAGGTTTAACCCACTGAGCCACCCAGGTGCCCCAGCTTGCTACATTTTAGAAGGGGAGTCTGAAAACCAAAATTACTTAGACGAAATATATCTAAATAAGACATTCAGAAAATAGGGGCTCCTGGGTGGCTCAGTTGGTTAAGTGACTGTCTTGGGCTCAGGTCATGATCCCAGGGTCCTGGAATCCAGGGTAGCATTGGGCTCCCTGCTCAGTGGGGAGCCTGCTCTCCTTCTCTCTCTGCTGCTCTCCCTGCTTGTGCTCTCCTGCTTTCTCTCTGTCATATAAATGAATAAAATCCTTAAAAAAAGACATTCAGAAATAAAGTCATTTTCTTTTTAAATCTCAATGTTTTTTCAAATACTGGGGAAATTTGTAATATGGTTGTTATCTTGAGAATAAAAATATTAAAGTAAAGAAGTCAACACTGGTTATATTAACATTAACATATTTTTGTCAACTAAAGTAGCTATGGCTAGTGCTGGTTTGGAATACATGCTTATTTAATTCTTTTTAAAAAATATTTTACTTATTTCAGGGGTGCCTGGGTGGCTCAGTGGGTTAAAAACATTTTATTTATTTATTTATTTGAGAGAGAGCAGAGAGTACAAGTGGGAGCAGGAGGGAGAGGCAGAGGGAAAGGGAGAAGGGGACTCCCCATGGAGCAAGGAGTCCCACACTGGGCTCCATTCCAGGACCCTGGGATCATGACATGAGCGGAAGGCAGATGCTTAATAGTTGAGACACTCAGGTGGCCTGATACCTATTTAATTCTCTATTCAAGACGTAAAAGCATCTTGCTTATGGACCTGCTGATGTGAGAAAGCAAATCCATCAACCCCTTTCAAGGGGCTAATGGAAACATGTATTTTTTGTAATGCCAATGGGAGAAAATGTACATTTTTTTTTGTTGTGATGTAAAAGTCAGTGTTACGTACATTTTACTTAAGCTGTTCCCTCTGACAGAAATGCCCCTTCCCTCTTCCCTCCTTGATAATTCTTTTACCCTCCCCAAAAGCTGCCTTTTCCCATTTTTATTTATTTATTTATTTATTTGTTTGTTTGTTTTTATTTTTATTTTTTTAAATGCAGGTACTTTTTTTATTTTTTTAATTTTTAATTAAATTTATTTATTTTCAGCATAACAGTATTCATTATTTTTTCACCACACCCAGTGCTCCATGCAATCCGTGCCCTCTATAATACCCACTACCTGGTACCCCAACCTCCCACCCCCCCACCACTTCAAAACCCTCAGGTTGTTTTTCAGAGTCCATAGTCTCTCATAGTTCACCGCCCCTTCCAATTTCCCCCAACTCCCTTCTCCTCTCTAACACCCCATGTCCTCCATGCTATTTGTTATGCTCCACAAATAAGTGAAACCATATGATAATTGACTCTCTCTGCTTGACTTATTTCACTCAGCATAATCTCTTCCAGTCCCATCCATGTTGCTACAAAAGTTGGGTATTCGTCCTTTCTGATGGAGGCATAATACTCCACAGTGTATATGGACTACATTTCCCTTATCCATTCGTCTGTTGAAGGGCATCTTGGTTCTTTCCATAGTTCAGCGACCGTGGCTATTGCTGCTATAAACATTGGGGTACAGATGGCCCTTCTTTTCACTACATCTGTATCTTTGGGGTAAATACCCAGGAGTGCAATAGCAGGGTCATAGGGAAGTTCTATTTTTAATTTCTTGAGGAATCTCCACACTGTTCTCCAAAGAGGCTGCACCAACTTGCATTCCCACCAACAGTGTAAGAGGGTTCCCCTTTCTCCACATCCCTTCCAACACATGTTGTTTCCTGTCTTGTTAATTTTGGCCATTCTAACTGGTGTAAGGTGATATCTCAATGTGGTTTTAATTTGAATCTCCCTGAGGGCAAAGGAAACAAAAGCGAAAATAAACTTTTGGGACTTCATCCAAATCAAAAGCTTCTGCACAGCAAAGGAAACAGTCAAAAAAACAAAATGGCAACCCACAGAATGGGAGAAGATATTTGCAAATGACAGTACAGACAAAAGGTTGATATCCAGGATCTATAATGAACTCCTCAAACTCAACACACACAAAACAACAGGCAATCATATAAAAAAATGGGCAGAAGATATGAACAGAGACTTCTCCAATGAAGACATACAAATGGCTATCAGACACATGCCTTTTCCCATTTTTATTATCCCTCTATTTCATCATAATCACTCACTCTGTTTTTTCCACAGCACTTCGTGTATGTCCACATTATGTGTTTTGTATGGTAATTAATTTCTTATATGTCTGTCTTGCCTGGTAGGCTGTAATCTTCTGCAGAGTGGAAGACATGGTGTGATTACTTTTTGTGACCTCAGTCCTTAACTTATTAATCAAGTATTTGTTATCTATACACTTAAGCATCTCTATCCACAGGACACCAAACCAGCTTTGTGAATATAATCTAAGACCTCATCAGGCATTTCCCCTAACAGTGATAAACTAAAGATATATGCATTCTAACAATTTTTGTTAATGACTGGATAAGAGATGGCTTTCAATGCATTGCTAGACATCTTTGAAAATTGATGAAATCTAAGAGATAATTAAGTTCCCTCTTTTAGGTTGTAAGTATTAATGAAGACAGAAAACAAAACAAAAAGCCTTATATAACAATTACGTAGGATAAAGGGATGATTGGCTGAATCTTTTGTGTTCTTAGTCTTATTAGGTGGAGTTCAACAATATGGCATTTCTGTCACCTTAAATTTTCTCAATGCTGCTTTGATTCTGCTGGCTAATGGCAGTGTTCATAAATTAGGCAGTGTTGTTGTTGCTAGGGAACATAGTTATTACCTACTACTCCAATCAATTTCGAGAAAATAATCCAATGTTAAATTTTACTTGTGAGTGCATGCTGCACACATTTTAAGCTGAATAAAATCATAATAAGTGCTTTGTAAAACATTATGATTGTGACTAGTATATGTCAAGGATGTGTGAGTCTGTATTACTCAGATGCCACTCCAATTTACTGCTACATTATGCTGTGACAGAGGTCAGCCAGGAAATGGGCCAGGGCCTTTTAAAAATCTCAGTGTTCAGCCAATTCTATTAGTTCCAAGTGCTTTGCTCTTTTCCTCTGCAGGGATCCATCAACTTAGCATAATAGCTCCAATTTCCAAAAAGCTGCATTTGATTTATTGATTTATTTCTTTTGGAAATTAAGCTTTCAGTATATATATATATATATATATATATATATATATATATATATATATGGCCAGATTCCCTATACCATACCAATTCCCCATACCAAAACTGGTAGATGGAATTATGGAATCAGAAAAGACTGGTTATTGAAGCACATTTTAAATAATGAACTGTGAAGGTGAATTAACATTTATCCCCTTTATCCTAATGTGAAGAAGTAAGCTATAGAATCTTAGGGGAACAAATTCTCTGATTTCTTAAAAGCTTGCCTTCCAGGTTTTAATGCAATCATTCCTTTACCAACATGACTTTACTTCAAGTATTCATGATTCAAAAATTAAAAACAAAGAGAGGCAGTTTTTAAATATATTGAGCAAGGAAGCAGCAAAATACTTGCCACTAAACAGATAATCAGCATCACAAAAGCTGGCTCAGGACCTGAACAGAAATCCTGTGCTATGGCTAATTATCATTGCTGAAACTGAATATTTTAAAAAATTCTTTGGAATTTGAAAGGTCGGTAGTATTAAAGCCTATTTTTTAGAAATCATGATGATCATACAAATGTAAAATGAATACGTGTCAAAGATCTTATTTCATTATCCAATGAAAGTGCCAGAAAGATGTTATTAGTTCAAGGCTAATTCAAAGAACAGGGACAGCTTATGAAATGAATTTACAAATAGATTCAAAACTGGCTTTGTCCACAAAGGGAGAGGGAAATCAATTGTCTTTCCACTAATAGATTTCATTTGCATATGGAAAAATTATTCGTAGTGCTTTCAGTATCCCACAACTTAGAATTATAAAACAATTGAAAGACAATGAAAGGTGCAGATAACCCTGATGAATAAACTGAACAAGACACCAACTAATACCTTATTGTTCCTTTTGATCTTTTATAATTTTTCATGACAATGGAATTTGTATATACAAGAAATGGTTAATTTCATTTAAAGGATTTAAGACTTCTCTTCTTCAAACATAGTCCTATATTGCTATTGTAATTCATAATTTTATTGTTAATTTTGTGTGTGCAGTTAATTTACAGAACACACTTCACTTCTTCTTATGAGTGAACTGAAAGATAATTAGGAGAGCTTATAATCCTTTAAAGAACCCTTCTGTGGTAGGTGAAATTCTACGGTAGCCCCTAAGATTCCCATCCTCTGGTATATACACCCCTTGTAATAACCTCCCCTTAATTGTGGGTGGGCTCTATGAATACAATGGCAAAGGAATTTTGCAGATGTTGCTTTTGAGTTGGTCAAAATGGAAATTATACTGGGTAGGCCTGACTTCATCAAGTTAGCCCTTAAAGGAGAGAAAAACAAACAACAGTTGTGCTCCTTGAGCTGGCCTTGGAGACAGTCACCATGAGTTCAGCAGCTGGAAGGAAAGCAAGTCTTCCGACACCACGGGATCTTGGAGAAAGCCTACAGCCTCAGGTGAGCCGTCAGCCCTCGCCAAATACCTTGATTTCACCCTAACAAGATGATGATGTGAGAAACCAGCTACTCTGTGCCCAGAATCCTGATCCGTTGAAATAACAGTATTTTTTTAAGCTGCTAAATTTGTAGTATTTTGGTACGCAGCAAAAGAAAACTAGTACACTTTCCCTTTCTTCTAAGAATTGCCCCCTCCTCTGATGAATATAGATATAAATAAATAAATAAACAAGCAAGCAAAAACAAAACAAAATAAAACAAAAACAAAAATAAGAAAAAAACCCCACAAGAATAACTTGAGATCTTGGTTAAGATAACTGCATGTTGGGGGCACCTGGGTGGCTTAGTGGTTTAAGCCTCGGCCTTCAGCTCAGGTCATGATCTCAGGGTCCTGGGATCCAGCCCCACATCAGGCTCTCTGCTCAGCGGGGAGCCTGCTTCCCCCTCTCTCTCTGGCTGCCTCTCTGCCTACTTGTGATCTCTCTCTGTCTATCAAGTAGATAAATAAAAATCTTAAAAAAAAGATAACTGCATGTTCTTTTTTTTTTAAGATTTTATTAATTTATTTGACAGAGAGAGAGATCACAAGCAGGCAGGCAGAGAGAGAGGAGGAAGCAGGCTCCCTGCTGAGCAGAGAGCCTGATGTGGGGCTTGGTCCCAGGACCCTGAGATCATGACTTAAGCTGAAGGCAGAGGCTTAGCCCTCTGAGCCACCCAGGTGCCCCATAACTGCATGTTCTGAAAGACAGCTGAGCCTCTTCCAATCAAATAAAAATAATCTCTAGAGAAAACAGTTATGTTAGTCCTCTTATTTTTTATTTTTTTAATGACTACATGAAAGGAATATATGTTCATTTTAGAAAATTTGAAAACCACAGAAAGACACATTGCATTTTGGAGGCTTTTGTATCAGCTGTGTTTGTATGCATCTTTTTCATATACCATGATCACCCATGCCTGTCACTGATCACGAGTTCCTAGAATAGTGCCTGGTACATAGTGGATTCTAAGACAATATTTATCGAGTATAGAAAACATAGGATGAACAAACAAGTTCTTTTGTTACTACTTAGGGCCATTTTATAGTCCTAATTCCTGTGATTCTCTCTATATCACACATAGTGAATATAACTCGTGAAACAATAAGCAGTAATCTGTACGGAGTGCGGTAGAATTTCCTGAGAGCAACTCACACAAGCCTGTGGCCTCAGTTTTCTGCTCATTGCTACCTCCCTTCCCTTTCTGGTAAACAGACATTTTTCATGCTTTTTTTTTTTTTTTTTTAAGATTTTATTTATTTATTTATTTATTTGTCAGAGAGAGAGAGAGAGAGAGAGAGCGAAAGCACACAAACAGGAGGAGGAGCAGGCACAGGGAGAAGCAGGTTCCCTGCTGAACAGAGAGCCCATTGCGGGACTTGTTCCCAAGACCCTGGGATCATAACCTGAGCTGAAGACAGATGCTTAGCTGACTGAGCCACCCAGGCATCCCCGTTACAACTTTAAAAAACAGCTTTATTGAGATATAAGTCATATAAACCTTCAATTCACCTATTTAAAGTTACAATTCGGTGGCTTTAGTATATTCACAGGGTTGAGCAACCATCACTATAATCTGTTGTATTTTTCATTTCTTTTTTTGCTTTTCATTTTTTAAAATTCCATTATAGTGGATATACAATGTTATATTAGTTTCAGGTATACAATACAGTGATCACACAATGTTACACATTCCTCCGTGCTCATCATGTTAAGTGTATTCTTTAATCCATATCACCTATTTCACCCCCCCACTCACCTCACCTCTGGTAGCCATCAGTTTGTTCTCTATACTTAATAGTCTGTTTTTCGGTTTTGTCTCCTTTTTTTTTGTTATTTTTTTTTAGTGAAAAAAGAGTATATTTTATCACCAGCATTAATGTGATTAGGCTCCTGGTATCCTTGTGAATCCACTGTCTTGACTGGGAACTGCTGATTTTTTTTCCTGAAGAATTTGACTTTTTTTTTTTTGTAGCATTAGTGTATCTAATATAAGTTGAAAGCATTTTCCTTAAAATTACATGGTGTTTACAGTAAAATATCATTGGGCACTAAAAAGGACTAAAGTACAGATACATGCTATAACATGGGTGAACTTTGAAAACATCATGATAAGTTAAAGAAACCAGCCACAAAAGACCAAATGCATAATTCCATCTGTCCATTTATATGAAATGTTCAGATAAGCAAATCCATAGACACAGAAAGTACATTAGTGTTTGTCAGAAAATGGGGAGGGGTATGTAAGGAGTGACTGCTAAAATGTATAGGGTTTTTTCTGAGGGTGGTAAAAATGTTCAGAGCGGCATCTGGATGGCTAAGTTGGTTAAGCATCTGGATCTTGATTTTAACTCAGGTCATGCTCTCAGGGTTATGAGACTGAGCCCCATGTTGGGCTCTTCCGGGGCATGGAGCCTGCTTAAGATTCTCTCTCTCCCTTTCCCTTTGCCCCCTCTCACCCCCGCTTCCATACCCTCTCTCTAAAAAGAAATTAAGTAAAATTAGATTGTGGTCATGATTGTACAACTCTGAATATATTAAAAAGCACCAAATTATATAAACAGGTGAATTTTATGCACTCTCTCTCTCTCTCTCTATATATATATATATCCTATCTAGATACACTTACTAAAAATATATTGAGTGGACAGGAGTTTCATTCTGTCTGATTGAATACAGTGAAAACTAATGATCCTAAAGGACAAACTTTGGAAAAGTTATGGCTATATGTAAACATTAACCAAATCACAAAAAGCCATTATGTTTTTCTCTTATATTTGTTTATGTTAAAAATATTTATATGAAAAAATTATGATTACTGGTGAATTCCATTAAACATTTAAGGAAGAAATAATATGCATTCTACAAAACTCTCCCCCAAAATGGAGGGAAAGTTCTATGAGGCCAGCATTACTCTGATCCCAAAACCAGACAAAGACATTACAAACAAAAAACTACTGATCAGGGGGCACCTTGGTGGCTCATTCCATTAAGCAGCCAACTCTTGATTTCCACTTAGGTCATGATCTCAGAGTTGTGAGATCAAGCCCAAAGCTGAACTCCACGCTGGGTATTGAACTCTTCTTCTTGCTTTGCCCCTCCCCCAAGCTCACTTGCTCACTCTCTCTAAAACAAGACAAAACAAAAAACTACTGATCAATATTCCTATGAACCTAGAGACAAACATTTTAAACAAAACTTTATAAAATTGAATCCATAAAAAGGGTAATACATCACAACAAAATTGGGCTTATCCCAGGAATATGGAGTTGATTTAACCCTCAAAAGCAATCAGTGCAACTCATCATACTAACGAATTAATACATACACAAACATATTGTGATTTCAGTGATTGCAGAAAAGTCATTTTACACAAATCAACATCCATTTCTCATTAAGACTCTCAGCAATAAAGGAATCAAAGGAAAATTTCTCAATCACCTTAAGAGCAACAATGAAAACATATAGGTAGCATCATATTTAAAGGTGAAAGACTCAATGATTTCCTCCTAAGACCAAGACTAAATCAAGAGGATTTACTCTCATTACTTATTTTCAACATTGTACTAGATCTTCTGGCCAGTGCAATAAGGCCAAATAAATAAATAAGCAAAAGACATCTATGTTGGAAAGGAAAAAGTAAAACTGTCTTTATTCATAGACAACATGAAAGTCTGTATAGAAAATCTGATGAAATGCACAAAAAAAGCTACTAGAACTAATGCATGAATTTATCAGGTTTCAGGTTATAAGATCAATATGCAAAAATCAATTTGCATTTGTATATATTAGCAGTGAACAATCAGGAATTGAAACTTCAATTACAAACTGTTATATGTGATAGCACTTAGGGCTCAAAAACACTTAAGGATGGTTAGGGATGAATACTTAGGGAGGGATAAAGAAGACAAAAGGTGTGTGAGATGAGACTATAAAACATTGCTGAGACAAATAAAAGATATCATTTAATTAATAGAACCTGTGCATAGGTTGGAGTATTCAATTTGTTAGTAGGCTAGTTTTCCCCAAGTTGTTCTATAGATCCAATGCAATTTCAATTAAAATCTAGGTTTCTTTTTTGCAGAAATTGACATGTTGATTCTAAAATGATTATGAAATTCAGAGGACCTATCATAGCTAAAGTCACTCAAGAATAACAAAGTTGGGGGTTAATGCTCTCTGATTTTAAGTCTTATGAAACTACAGTACTCAAAACAATGTGGTCTTGGCATCAAGCTAGATAAACAGATCAGTGGAACAGAACAGAGTCCCAAAACAAAGCCATATATCTAGGGGCATCTGGGTGGGTCAGTCGGTTGAGCATCAGACTCTTGGTTTTGGCTCAGGTCATGATCTCATGGACTGTGAGATCGAGCCCTGCATCAGGCTTCTGGCTCAACAGGGAGACTGCTTGGAAGATTCTTTCTCTCTCCCTCTGCCTCTCCCCCCTCTCACTTGTTTGTTTTTTTTCTCTCTCTCTCAAATAAATAAATCTTTTTTAAAAAGCCACGTATATGGAGAGCTAATTTTAGACAAAGTACAAAGACAATTCAATAAGAAAGATTGAAACAAGTGACTATACATATGCAAAAAAACCCTTCAATCTAAACCTGATACAATACAAAAATTTAACTCAAAATGGACCATGGACCTAAATATAAGCCCTAAAACTACAAAGCTTTTAGAAGAAAACATAGGAGAAAATCACTGTGACCTTTGGTTAGAGAACAGTCTTTTAGATGCAACATCATAAGCTCAACTCATTAAAAAATGATCAAAGACTTCATGGAAAATAATTTTTGCTCTTCAAAAGATAATATTAGGAGACTGAAAAGCTACAAACTGAGATAAGATATTTGCAAAGATATCTTTCATAAAAGGCTTGTATCCAGGATATATAATGAATATTCAAAGCTTAACAAAAAACAAACAATCCAATAAAAATAAAAGACAAAGATTTAAGCAGACATTTCATCAAAGAAGATACATGGATTACAAATATTCACATGAAAAGATGGTTAACATCATTAGTCATTAAGGGTATTGCAAGTTGAAACCACAATGAAATACCAGGTATACACCTCTCAAAATGTATGTATTGACAAGAATATGAAGGAACTGGAATTCTCATAACCCTTCTGGTGGGAATGTAAAATGATACAACCATGAGTTGGGCAGTTTCTTAAAAACTTAAAATGCACAACTACCATCTGATCCACCCTTTCCATCTCTAGATATATACCCAAGAAAAAAGATGTCCATACAAAAATTTGTACATGAATATTAAAGAAACTCTCTGTGTAGTAGCCAGAAAGTGGAAACAACCAGATATCCACCCAACAAGTGAGTGGGTAAACAAATGGTGCATGCCTATACCATGGAATACTACTCATTAATAAAAAGGAATGAACTGTTGATACAGTAATATGGATGAACATGAAAACAATTTAGGTAGATGAAGGGAGCCAGCCCCCAAAGAGCACCTTCTCATGATTCTATTTATACAGATCTTATGAAAATTCAAACTAGCCTGTATTGACAGGAAGCAGATCAGTGGTTGCTTGAAGAAGGAGAGTAAAGAAGAGTAAGAAAAGGATGACCAAGGGATAAGAGAAAACTTTGAGAGTTATGGATATGTTCACCATCCTGATTGTGGGGATGGTTTCATATGTGTATACATATGTCAGCAACTAACAAATTGTGTACTTTCAAGATATAGGGTTCATTTTATGTTATTTTGTTCAATTAAGCTGTTCTTTTTAAAAAGATTTATTTAGGGGCGCCTGGGTGGCTCAGTGGGTTAAAGCCTCTGCCTTCGGCTCAGGTCATGATCTCAGGGTCCTGAGATCGAGCCCCACATCGGGCTCTTTGCTCAGCAGGGAGCCTGCTTCCCCCCTCTCTCTGCCTGCTGCTCTGCCTACTTGTGATCTGTCCCTCTCTCTGTCAAATAAATAAATAAAAATCTTTAAAAAAAATAAAAAATAAAAAGATTTATTTATTTTCAGAGCGAGAGTGAGAGAAAGCATGGAAAGGAGGGTCAGAGGGAGAGGGAGCAAGAGGATCTTTTTTTTTTTTAAGATTTTATTTATTTATTCAGCAGAGAGAGATCACAAGTAGGCAGAGAAACAGGCAGAGAGAGAGAGAGAGAGAGAGGAGGAAGTAGGCTCCCCGCCAGGGAGAGAGCCCAATGTGGGGCTCGATCCCAGGACCCTGGGATCATGACCTGTGCCGAAGGCAGAGGCTTTAACCCTCTGAGCCACCCAGGCGCCCCGGAGCAAGAGAATCTTAAGCAGAATTCTCACTGAGCCTGGAGTTGGACACTGGGCTCAATCTCATGACATGAGATCACGACCTGAGCTGAAACCAAGAGTCAGACACTTGACCTACTGAGCCACCCAGGCACCCCACTAAAGCTGTTCTTAAAAACCTCATTGAGCAAATAAATGTGATTATCTTCATTCTTACTGGCATCTGCAGCAATAATAATCATATTTTAAATGATCTATTGATCACAAGCAAAAATTATTTTCTCCCTTCTTTGGAATAGCTGAATATATAGAAGAATCAATAAATTAAGGGCTTTCAAATATACAACCATAAAGAATTTTTAGCCAGAATATCTCATGTGTTTAATGGTGATATTAATGCAGTTAAATCAAGCAAAACATTCCTAATCCTGAAAGTTTAAAATCAGAGTTTTTTTCAGAATACACATATACAATGTCAATGCAATCCTTACCTTAGCCCCCAATTGTGAAATTATTTTGACATATATCAATCTGTTTTCCCCACTTAGTCATTTTAAGTAAACCTTCTAGGTGTGAAAAAGTTATGCCTTTCCTCTAAGGTGAAGGGAAGCTATTTTATGGGTAGGTTTCTTACTAGCAAAGAAAAGAATTGTTATAACAAATGGATAACTCGGAAAATCTGTTTTATCCAACAAAAGGATATCATATTAGTAGGGCTTAACATGTATGCTTATCTTTGATTTTTTTTCTTTCTGATTCTGACATTGTCAATATCAGGTTTTAGCATTTTAGTCATGATTCTACTTCTGGCTGGTTATCTAGGTTACAGAGTTCATGATTTATTGTCCCATCAATTATTGCACTGTGCTAGAAGTGATTATTTTGCAGAAGCAACCCATCACACAGCCCTTGCAGTATTCAGTAGCTTCCAATGTGGTGGGCAGGGGGATTTCTAATTTCTTAGGTAGGGAATATTTACAAATAACTTGTTTCTGGGAGCCCTGAAATATGGTGCTTTGGAAAGGTGGGGATAAATGGTCTCAGATTTTGAATTATATTTTCCTATATATATGAAGTTATAGGAAGAAATTACCCATAATTAAAATCCATAAAATATGAGATTAGAAGGCTATTTTTTCATTTTATTTTATTTCTTTTCATTGTAGAAGTCTATTGATATGATCACATACTTAGGAATTTCTCAATATACTTAAATCTTTTATGTACTTTTTGTACCCAAATATATTCACTAAAAGGTTTGTTCTTAAAGGTCAGAAAACTTGGACCAAGATAGAAGAAAATAACTCCTTGCATATTTCCCCAATTACACGTTGTATCCTCAAAACACAAGGTTTATGGGGAAATCTTACTTTGTTCCAAAATATAAACACCAGGACTGTGCTATTATCATAGCACTGATAAATCAAGAGAATTCCTATTTTTATCTGCACTCTGACTACCTCAGGCAAAATCAGAGTTTTCTCTTCATTCAGATTTTCAAGAAAAAGTTAGCTACACAGACCTGTCCAGATTTCTGTGGGCTGAAAAGTTAATATAGATTTTATTTTCTATAAATTTGATATTGAAGTAAAGGAGAGAAGGAAAGCAAAAACCTTGATGGGAATGTCTAGGTGAGGACAGACTGAGGATAGAGAGAAAGTAGATAGTGGAGGGGTGATTAAAAATAGATTGAACAACAGTTGATGGAGTCAGCTACTGAAAAATTCAAGTAGTAGGATCAGAATTGCACTTTGAAAAGAAATAGAAACATCCCTTCTTCTGAGAAGAGAAGAAAAGATCAGTTGAGACAGACACTATAGAGTGGCTCACCCAACGTACTTCTTGCTGAAATCTTTATTTCTCATCCTTGGAGCTAGAGTTTTTCTCGGAGTATAAACCAAGTGTTAACGAAGGCTGTAGCATTAAGAATAATAGTGGGGGGCATGCGCCTGAGTGGCTCAATCAGTTGGGTATCTGACTCCTGATTCCCACTTGGGTCATGATCTCGGGGTGGTGGAGTCCAGCACTGAGTCAGAGCTGGAGTCTGCTTTGTATTCTCCTTCTCCCTCTACTGCTCCTCATTCTCAAATAAATAAATAAATAAATAAAATCTTAAAAAAAAGAAGAAAGAAAAATGGTAGGAAATTTCAGAAGTTGGCATGTACTGGCCCCTTCTTTTGGCTTTTTGAAAAGCTTCATACGAAAGTGATGAATTCTGGCTGCAGAAATGGAAGGAACAATAAATGTACTTAAAAGAGATGTTTTCAGCCTTCAGCTTTTAATTTAGGTTTGGTAGTCAGAGTAGTAGTCTAGAGCAGAGAATACAAGATGCTTATGCTATATCCATTTCCCTTTCTTTTTTTCACTAACAGAACACTAACTTTTGGGAAACACTTTCCAATATCCCTGGCAGGAACAACTGTATTTCACACTTCTCGTCAAAGATATGATGGAGAAATTGTTGGTTATAACTTAAAAGAGGTAGGTGAGATGACCAAAGCCATACACTAAGGATGGCAGTAAGCCATGCCAGTCCTGGATTGCCCACCTCTGGACTTCTAAATGAGAAAACAAAATAAAACAAAACAAAACACCAATTTGTTTGAGCCATGGTTTTCCATGTTCTGTAACTATCAGCCAAATGTAAATTCCTAATTGTTATGCTAAATAAGACATGAGTAACTGTACCCCCTATTTACTTTGTGAAACTTAGTAATCTATGTTCACTATTTACTCAGTAAAGTAGATGTCCAGGTCTGTCTGTTGAGAATGATATTATTCAAATAAATTCAGTAAGAATGATATTGGGGGTGCCTGGGTGGCTCAGTGGGTTAAAGCCTCTGCCTTTGGCTCAGGTCATGATCCCAGAGTCCTGGGATCGAGCCCCGCATCTGGCTCTCTGCTCACTGGGGAGCCTGCTTCCTCCTCTCTCTGTGCCTGCCTCTCTGCCTACTTGTGATCTGTCAAATAAATAAATTAAAAAAAAAAAAACCTAACTAACTAAATAAAATCTTTTAAAAAACAGGCACATTAAAAAAATTAGAATGATATTGAATGGCTAGTGTGTGCTTGGCACTAATATTTATTGAAATAAATCTTTACTGATAATACCATAACCCTTATATTATACTTCTTCTTTCTGGGATAATTTTGAAGGTCTGCACCCTGGAATTCATCTCCTTTCCTGCTCTGCCCAGTGGTCTGAACTTTGGAGGAAATTTTACAGCTGCAGACTGAAAACTTGACAGGTTGACAACCCAAATCCTGCATTTTTACACCTCAAAATCAAGCACTTTATACTCCTAAGACAACACATTATATTTAACTTACATTATGCATCATCATATACTGAGCTAAAATACACATGTTTTTCATTACAAATAAGATTTATTTCATAAGTTGTCTGCAGCCACTTGCTCTCATGAGTATTTCTCGATGGCCTGCCCAGCGTTCATTTCCTCCCTTTCTGTTTATAAGGGTATCCAGATTTCGGACCAGGTAGCTGTCCCTCTTCCATGCAACTAATATATGCATACACAAATTCGCACATATGCGCACATATTTGTGCTTTCCCTCATATATGAGCCTATGTCTGTGAAATGATTTCTCTCTTTATACAATTAAAAGGGCTTTGTAGATAGTAAATAAAGAGGCTGCATATGGGAAAGCATTTGTGTGAAAAACAGATGACTAACAGAATGGTAAGGAATAGTTCTGGTGGGTGATAGTAGGCTCCCCTCCAAATGCTAATTATCTGGTGTTGAATTCTCTGACAACAGAACCATGCAAAAAAAGGACAGGTCCCAAGAGTGCTTGGCTGCCCTTACCTGGACTGACTGTGGCAGGCAGTTAATAAGAGAGGATCCTGAGGCCTGGCCAGAAAGGATAGATCCCAGGAAATCATTCTGAGCAACCAGAAGGAAGAGAGAGAAGGAGATCAGGGATCCAGGAGACAAAGTAGAGCAGAGGGTAAAGAAGCAGTAACACCAGGGTATCAAAGAAGTGGTAATAGGAGGCTGAAAAGTTCAAGGTGAGCATTAATGAAACAGGCTGGGATAGAGCTTGGTGGGTGTGTGCAGGATAAGGGTCATTCAGAAACTCATCTCAAAGAAGTGGGAATGTAGTTTCATTCCCCTTATTTGAATGTTCTGGCTGCTCCCATCAACAGGGGGGAGTCTTAAAGGAGCAGATTACAACCAAATAGTATTTCGTTGAAAATAAACATCGTGGCAGAATGGATTACCTACGCTCTTGTTTTTAACTCCATGACCTTATCATATAGCAATAAATTCACCAAGACTACCTTTTGGGGCCACCAGATGCCAGGCACTACTAAGAAAATTTAGCACGAATTATCTCAGCGGACTTTTAGAATAGCTTTAAGAGATAAGTACTATAACTGTTCCCATTTTGAAAATGAGAAAACAGGGTTCAGAAATGGTAAGCCATTTGCCCGAAATCATCCAGGTAATAAGTAGCACAGCTGGACTGCAAGCCCAAATGTATCATATTCCAGAAAGTATGTGCTCATGAGTGCATGTTATCCTGCCTGCCTGATACCTCCATTGCTGTTTTCAGAGAAAAAGGCCTTCTGATCTTTCTCATTAATAGTTTGCTTAGCAGTAGGGGCACCTGGGTGGCTCAGTGGGTCAGACTTCAGCTCAGGTCATGATCTCAGGATCCTGGAATTGGGCTCTGTGCTCCGCAGGAGTCTGCTTAATCCCTTTGCCCCTCCCCCTGCCCATGCTCCTGCACACGTGCGTCTGCATGCATTCTGCCTGCCTTCTCGCCCTCCCCAATGTGTGCATGCATGCGCACATGTGCACATGTGTACATGCACATGTGCATGCGCTCTTTTTTCTCTCAAATAAATAAAATCTTTAAAAAATTAGTTTGCTTACCATGTAGATGAAGGTGCCACTTCATCCATTTAGCAGTGGCGAAGAAATACATGGGGAATAACAGAATGAAAAAGACTCAAGAAAACAGGAAATAGCTGAGCTATGCGTAGAAGTTCCCTCCATTTCATAAGATTCACCTGGAAATGATGAGCAAATGGCAACTTCAGTGAATTGCATGCCACCAGGAAGCTATGCTATAATAAATCAAAGATCCTTTTTTGTTGTTGTTGTTGAAGAAATGTATTTTTGCTGATGTGGTCTTTTGGAATGTCTCTTTTTTAGGAGGCTCCCAGGGATATGGTAGATCAGCACTTGAAATTCTCCACACAGCTCACGGTCTGATGCAGGATGTTCTCGGCAAACTCTGAAGAAGCTTTGAACTCCTCCTCACAAAGTTCAAGTGGCTTTCCTTCCCATGCTTTTGTGAACTTCTCAAGACTCTAAAAAGTAAAAATGGTTTATAGCAACACCAACTTGCAGTGATTATTCCATAAGCAGTACCATTTCAGAAGGCTTATCAGTTAAGTCTTTCAAAATGAGGAAAGAGACGAATTCGACTGCAGTCCGAGGCAACATAATCCATAAAACAAAAAGATCCCACATAGCCAAAGCAATCTTGAGAATGAAGAACAAACCTGGAGGTATCACAATTCTAGATTTCAAGATACACTACAAACTATAGAAACCAAAGCAGTACTGGCCCCAAAAAAGACACATAGATTAGTGACACAGAATAGAGATCCCAGAAAGAAACCCATGCTTTATATGATCAATTAATCTATGACAAAAGAGGCAAGAACACATAATGTGGAAAAGACACTCTCTTCAATAAATGGTGCTGGAGAAATGGACAGCTACATGCAAAAGAATGAAACTGAACCACCTCCTAACACCATATACAAAAATAAACTCAAAATGGATTAAAGACCTAGATGTGAGACCTGAAATCATAAAAATCTTAGAAGAGAACATAAGCAGTAATTTTCTTGACATCAGTTGTAGCCACATTTTCCTAGATATGTCTCTTCAAGCAACGGAAACAGAAGCAAAAACAAACTATTGGGACTTCATCAAAACAAAAAGTTTTTGCACAGTGAAGGCAACCATCAACAAAACAAAAAGGCAGCCTACTGAATGGGAAGAGATGTTTGCAAATGACATATCCAATAAGGGGTTAATATCCAAAATACATAAAGAACTTATACAACTCAACCTACACACACAAAAACAATCTAATTATAAAATGGGCAGAGGACCTGAATAGATATTTTTCCAGAGGACGCATACACATGGCCAACAGACAGAAAAGATGCTCAAAATCACTAATCATGAGGGAAATGTAGATCAAAGTCGCCATGAAATATCACTTTACATTTGTCAGAATGGCTAGAATTAAAAAAAAAAAAGGAAAGAAAAAGCAAGAAATAACAAGCATTGGTGAGGATTTAGAGGAAAAGGAATCCTTGTGCACTGTTGGTGGGAATATGAGTTGGTACAGCCACTGTGGAAAAAATACAGGGTTTCCTTCAAAAAATTAAAAATAGAAATATTAAATGATCCAATATCTCCACTACTGGGTATTTACCCAAAGAAAACAAAAACACTAACTTGAAAAGATAAAAGCACACTTATGTGTATTGCAGCATTATTTACAATAGGCAAAATATGGAAGCAACCCAAGTGTTCCTTTGACAGTTAAATGGGTAAAGAAGATGTGGTATACATATACACAATGGAATATTACTCAGCCATAAGAAAGAATGAGATCTTGCCACTTGTGACAACATAGATCTAGGGGGTATTTTGCTATATAAAATAAGTCAGACTGAGAAGGACAAATACTGTATGATTTCACTCATATGTGGAGTCTAAAAAACAAAGCACACCAATATGTAAACAAAAAGCAGAATCAGACCTATAAATACAGAGAACAAACTGAGGGTTGCAAGAAGGAAGAGGGTGAGTGAAACGGGTGAAAAGAAGTGGGAGATATAGGCCTCCAGTTATGGAATGAATGTCATGGGAATAAAAGGTACAACATAGGAATATAGTCAATGGTATTATAATAGTGTTGTGTGGTGACGAATGGTAGCCAGTGTGTGACATATAGCAGATAGTGTGACATATAGAGATGCTGAATCACTATGTTGTAGACCTGAAACTAATGTAATATTGTATGGCAACTATACTCAAATAAAAAAATTAAATTTTATAAAGAAACAGTAGCTGGAGCAAACAGCAGAGATCAAGATGGCTGCTCCAAATGGAACCAGCAGCCTGGGTCAGCCATTTTCATAAGCACCACTGAGGTGCAGTGGGGATAGCAAAGCTGCTAACCCCAGTCATTCCTCTTTTTCAGGAAGGGAGAAGCAGGCGTTTACTCCTTAAACATGTTCTTGATGGTCTTGTGCTCTTTCGTGGCTTTTCCGCAGTCACTGCCACTGAATTTCTCAATGCTCACACTCCACACAGCATCCTTAGCCAGGCAGTATGGAATGATTCCAAAGCCTCCAGGGTTTGATGGGGGAGTGTAAATCTCTGAATGCCATATCTCTTACGGAAGGTGTGCTGTGCTTTGTGCTTGCTGAGTGTGTATGTGGTTGTGCCCTCAGCTTCCTTCAGGAGCTTGAAACGAGAAGCCAGTACCACAAAGGGTGTATTCCGCTTTTTTGCAGATGCTGCAGTAGTGAAGATGTGCAAGTCTTCTGAGGCCTAAAGTTCAAAGTGAACTGCTCCATAGTGGCAGCTTCCTATGTGGCTCACCAGGGCCTGGTACTCCGAGGTGGTACCCTCAATGATGAACCTCTGCAGCTTCTGGAACGCCTCTCAGACTCCCACCAATCACTCAGGTACAGCTTGGCCACCAAGGACATCAGAGTTTCTGGAGATGGCAGAGGTGGTGGCAGTGGGAGTAGCATGAGATCTGACAGTAGTGGCTCACCCGCCCTTGGCTGAGGGCTGCCTTGCTGTGGCCTGGCTCTCACCCCTGGCCTTGCCTGAGAAACATGGAGTGGGGCCTTGGTGACTGGGCAGGAGTGAGGCCACTGAACTTCCCTGGGCTTCTTCTGTCCATGTGGCTTGGTAGTCACACTGTTTCTCACACACCACATTGTTCTGTACAATTTTTTTTTATAGTACCGTAATGTATTTTCTCTCCCTTACAAATTTTTTGATAACATTTTCTTTTCTCTAACTTACTTTATTATAATAATACTGTGTCTGATACATGTAACATCTCAAATATGTGTTAAGCGACCACTGATGTTATTGGATGGCATCTAGTCAATAGTAGGCTATCAGTAGTTAAGTTTTGAAGAGCTAAGAGTTACATGCAGATTTTCAGCTGGGGTGGGAAATCAGCAGCCCTCACCTTAACCCTGTTGTTCAAGGCTCAACTGTAGTACTAAAAATAATAGCAGATAATATTTATGTAGAACAAATATTTTACTTGTGAAAATTAATCAAGGGAAACCTCATTTAGAATGTGGTTGGGGAGCCAGCGGTGGGAGGCCTCATACCCTACCACTGGTGGTCAATAGCAAACTAAAATAGAGAGAGGCATACCTTGCAAATTAATACTACTTTAGCTACTACTACCTTACTACCCCAGCAGGAGAAAAAAGTTTTCCTCTTCCCTGGCAACAGCCCAGCCAATGAAAGACTGTCACAACACAGCCAATGAAAAGCCACTATACTTCCAATTTCCAGTTTACTCCAATGGATTATTTGTTTTATAACAGTCCTTGCCAACTCCTCCCTTTCTTTCATAAGAGAGGGATCGTTTACTTTGTCCTCTGGGCTTGTCTATGATTTTGCCGTAGCTTACTTGTCCAAATCACAATGTTTTATTCCCTAATAAACTTATTTTCACTGGTAAACTAACTGGCAGTTTTATTTTTAAAGGTTAACATACTTAATCCTTACCACTATTAATATCTCTATTTTACAGATGAAGAAAGTGAGAGACAGAGAGGTTAAGACTATTAACCAGAGTCATATGGCTAATAACTGGTAGAGCTGTGGAGCTGGGAATATGAGCTCAGGCAGTCTGGTTCTAAAGTTCATGCTCTTATTTAAAAGAAAAATTGGGGGGCAGGGGTAAGGATGCCTGCATTTTTCAGTTGGTTAAGCATTCAACTCTTGGTCTCAGCTCAGGTCTTGATCTCAGGGTCATAAGTTCAAGCCCCATGTTGGGCTCCACACTGAGCATGGAGCCTACTTAAATTTTTAAAATTGAAATATAATTGACATATTATATTGGTTTCAGGTGTACAACATTATCATTTGATATATGCATACATTATAAAATGATTACCACATAAGTCTAGTTATCATCTATCACCATACAAAGTTAACTTCTAAGAATTTCCAGAGTACGTGCTCTTAACTACACATCTAGGAGTCAGAAGAAATCCATGATAAAGAAAAGCAAGAAGAACACATGATAAAATAGCAGTCTAAGGTCTAGAAAAGATTCAGACTGATAAAATGTAGTTCAGACGTAGCTTAGCGCAAAGAAAGAGAGCAAGATTACAGAATCCTCAGGGAGCAAAAGAAACCCTATACAAAGAACAGACTGGGATCAGGGCACTGACTGAAGGAACTCTGTATGTATTGTCACTTAAAATGAACAAGATTGAACTTTGTATGTATTCTATTGATCTGTAATTATCCAAATGTTCTAGTTTATTATTTGGCACTACCTACGGAAGTATAGAATTTTGTCATTGATTATAGCTACTATTTTTTTGGTAATGTAAAAAAAAATGTTGTTAAGTGAGGGGGATACCTTTATAGTCTTAGCCATTCCAACTATTAATAGATCAGCATGCCCCCTGGAAAAATCATTAAATCCCTCTAGGACTTAATTTCTTTCTTTATAAAATGAAGGGTTATCAGAGACTATGATTTATATAACATTCAGCTTAAAAACCTTGCCTGGAGCACTTGGGTGACTCCATCTGCTGGGTGTCTGAATCGTGGTTTCCACTAAGGTCATGATCTTGTGGGTCGAGAGATGGAGCCCTGCATTGGCCTCCCTGCTCAGTGGAGAGTCGGCCCCTCCCCTCACCAGGCACACGCTTACACTCTCTCTCTCTACAGTAAGTAAATACATCTTTAAAAAAAAAATTCTTGCCTACTTTTAATATGCTAAGCACATTATAGCAAGTAAATCAATATGCATATTGAAAAACCCATAATGTAACTTAGAGAAAAATATAAATTCAAATGACGAAACGAGGAAAGAAAAGGAAGGGCACACACTTATCAGTACTATTCATTTGGCAATTATCATGCATCATTTTGTGACATTACCTCTACCATTACTTGAATCATGTATTAAGTAATTTTATTATGCTCATTTGATTAATTTGAACAAATAATTATCTAGCACTTACTGGTGCCAGAAACTGTTCTAAGCTCCATGTATACATTGGTTAAAAATCAAGTCTGGTTTTGTCAAAGAAATTAAGATTACTTTTAGGATAAAGACTGCCATAGGTATTTCATATTTGCATTCAAGGATGCTTAGCTCTGGGTATATTCTCATTTAATTGTTTTGATGCAGTTTTAGCTTTCTGCGTAGACAAAACATAATCTTTGTACTAGAGACTGATTTTTACTAAAAATAAGCAGGTCAGTATTTTTTTTAATTGAAAACACTGCAAAAGGGTTGCCTGGGTGGCTCATTCATTAAGTGCCTGTCTTCAGATCAGGTCATGGTCCCAGGGCCCTGGGATAGAGCCCCTTGTTGGGCTCCCTGCTTGGTGGGAAGCCTGCTTCTCCCTCTCCCACTCCCCTTGTTTCTGTTCCCTCTCTTGCTATCTCCCTCTTTCTCTTTCTCTGTCAAATAAATAGTCTTTAAAAAATCAAAGAAAACACTGTAAAGAATATGGTGAAATTCTAGAAATGCCCCACTCTGGCACTCTGCTCTTATCATCATAATAAGATTATTGATTGTCAAAAATGTCCTGACCACCAAATATATACAGCGTGATGTAGGAACTGTAAAGAAGAATAAAGAGCACTTGGGTGGCTCAGTCATTTAAGTGTCTGCCTTGGGCTCAGGTCATGATCCCTGGGTGCTCGGATCGAGCCCGGAATCTCCCTGTTCAGCAGGGAGTCTGCTTCTCCCTCACCCTACTATTCGTGCTCTCTCTCCCTCTCTCTCTTAAATAAATAAATAAAACCTTAAAAAATAAGAACAAAATATCTTCATTCTTTGGGCACCTGTGTGGCTCAGTCAGATAAGCATCTGCCTTCAGCTCAGGTCATGATCCCAGGGTCCTGGGATCTAGCCCTGCATGTCCCTGCTCAGCAGGGAGCCAGCTTCTCCCTCTCCCTCTGCCAACCCCCTGCTTGTGCTGTCTCTTTCTCTCTTTCTGTCAAATAAATAAATAAAACCTTTAAAAAGTATCTTTATCCCTGATTCACTTATCACAAAATTAAACATATCTAATTAAAAGTGGCTAAACAATAAAGAAACACATTTATTTCATCTTACGTAACAGGAAATCTGGAAGGTAGGGCAGTTTCAGGAGTGATTGCTTGACTCCATAGTGTTACTAGGACTCAGGTTCATTGTATTTTTCCAATCTGTTTCCTTAGTAAGTTGGTTACTTCCCACGTAGTCACAAGATGAATGCAGCAGCCTCACATGTCTCCTAGTCACCAAAAATACCTACAGACTGGAAGAGAGCAAAACAGTGCTCTGTTCTCTATGTCCTTTTATAGCTATAAACATAAAATAAATAACTTCTCCATATCTCATTGTCCAGAACTGCCTCACTAACCTCTGCTTAGTTCTGGCAAGGGGAATGACATTAGCATGACTGATTTATACCACTGAATATTAAAACTTTAAAACCAGAACCCACAGTAAGAAAATAATTTACACATTACATAACACACACATGCACACAAACATGCACAAACATGCACATGCCTGTACACACTTCACAAAATAACTCTTATCCATAATTCACACAATATGTCTTGATGTTATTTATGATATTCTATTTCTTTAATTTAAAAACGTTGATGGTAACCCTTCCAAAAAAAAAAACTGAAAAAGCGGGAACAGCTACAAACTTATTTGTTGAGGCCGGCATTAGGCTGATGCCAAAGCTAGACAAACATACTAAAAGAAACCTATAGATCAATATCCCTGATGGATATCAATGCAAAAATCCTCGCTAAACAAATTCAAAAGCACATTAAAAGGATCATAGCTCATGACCAGGTGGGATTTATCCCTGTGATACAAGGATGGTTCGACATATGAAAATTAATCAATATAATTCACTACATTAACAGAACAAAAGATAAAAATCAAATGTTAATCTCAAATGATGCAGAAAAAGCACTTGACAAAAGTTAGCACACTTTGATGATAAAAGCTCAACAAACCAGGAATGGAAGGAAACTACCTTATCAAAATAAAGGCCATAAAAAAAGCTTACAGCTAAGATCCCACTCAATGGTAAACAACTGAAAGCTTTTCCTTTTTTTTTTTTTAAAGATTTTAATTTATTTGACAGAGAGAAAGAGAGAGATCACAAGTAGGCAGAGAGGCAGGCAGAGAGAGGGGGAAGCAGTCTCCCCACTGAGCAGAGAGGCTGATGTGGGGCTTAATCCCAGGACCCTGAGATCATGACCTGAGTTGAGGGCAAAGGCTTAACCCACTGAGCCACCCAGGTGCTCCAGCTTTTCCTTTTTTAATGATAAAGAACAAGGGAAGGATGACCACCTTTGCCACTTCTATTAAAGTATTGAAAATCGTAACTAGAGCAACTAGGCAAGAAAAAGAAATAAAAGCCATCCAAATTGGAAAGGAGAGAAGTTAAAATTATTTCTGTTCACAGATTATATAATCTTATATGTAGAAAAATTGAACTTTTACAAGGACACCAAGGTAACAAAATGGGAAAATAGTCTCTTCAATAAGTGGTCCTGGGAAACGTAGATATCCACATGCAAATGAATGAAGTTGGATCTTTATCTTATGCCATATACAAAAATTAATTCAAAATAGATTAAGGACCTAAATCTGAAATCTGAAACTATAAAACTCCCATAAGAAAACATGGTGGAAAACCTTCATGGCATTGAATTTGGCAATAATTTCTTGGAAATCACACCAAAAACATGGGCAGCAAAAGCAAAAATATTCAAATGTGGCTACATCAAACTTATAGACTTCTGTGCAACAAAGGAAACAATGAACAGGGTGAAAAGGCAATATATGAAAGGGAGAAAATACTTGCAAATTGTGTATCTGAAAATGGGTTATCATCTAGAATATATAAAGAACTCCTATACCTCCCTGGGTGGCTCAGTCAGTTAAGTATCTGTCTTTAGCTCAGGTCATGATCCCAGGGTCCTGGGATTGAGTTCCACATCAGGCTCCTTGCTCAGCAGGGAGCCTGCTTTTCTCTCTGCCTGCTGCTCCCCCTGCTTATGTGTGTGTGCGCTCTCTCTCTCTCTCTCTCTCTCTCTGACAAATAAATGAATAAAATCTTAAAAAAAAACAACTACATCTCCATAATGAAAACAAACAAAATGACTTTGAAAATGGGCAAAAAACTTGAATAGACATTGCTTCAAAGAAGATATATACAAAGCCAACAAATATATTGAAAAAATGCACAACTTCAGTAATTGTCAGGGAAATACAAATCAAAAACATAATTAGCTATCTATCCCTTCCTACCCATTAGGATGGCCACTATAAAAAATAAATAAATTTTAAAAAATAACGGAAAATAACAAAGTTGGTAATAATGTAGAGAAATTAGGACACTTTCACACTGTTGATGAGAATGTAAAACGGTGTAACCACTGTGGAAAACAGTATGAAGTTCCCTCAAAAAGATTGAAAACAGAATTCCATATCATCAGCAATATCACTTCTGGATATACATACCAAAGAAGTGAAAATTGGATCTCAAAGAGGTACTTTTGCACCCATGACTATTGTATTACTCACAACAGCCAAGAGTTAGAAGCCTCAATGAGCATCAGAGGATGAATGGAAAAAGATAATGTGGTATATGCACACAATAAAATATTATTCAGTCTTAAAAAAGAAGACAGTCCTATTATATACTACAACATGGATGAACCTTGAGGATATTATGGTAAATGAAAGAAAACAGTTACAAAAAGACAAATATGGGGCACTGGGGCGGTTCAGTTGGTTAGACATCTGACTCTTGATGTCGGCTCAGGTCATGATCTCGAGGTTGAGAGATCAAGTCCTGCATCCGGCTCTGCATTCAACACAGTCTCCTTGAGATTCCCTCTCTCTCTCTGCTCCTCCCTCAACTCTCTCTCTCAAATAAATAAATAAAATATTTTAAAAAGACAAATACTGCATGATTCCACTGATATAAAATTATCTAGTCAAATTCATGGAAATAGAAGTTACAATGGTGGTTGCCAGGGGGTGGAGGAAGGGGGAAAATGGAGAGTTATTGTTTAATAGATTTTCAGTGTCATAAGATGAAAAAGTTCTAGACATCTGTTGCATAAAAATAGTTAAAATGGTTAATTTTGTATTATGTGCTTTTTTACCAAAATAAGAAACATTTTGACTGTGACCTACTAAATTGGTTTCATGACTCGCTAATGGATTCCAGCCTGGTTTTGAGAAATCCTAGTTTGGATTAATTAATATTGACCATCGGGTGATGTGACCTACCTTGACGTATAAGCCTGTCTTATACATGATCAAAATCAGGGTTCTGTTAGCAAACAAAAGATAGAGGGAAATGGAATATTGTTTGGCAATAAAAAAGAATGAAACACTAATATATACTATACCTTGGGTGGACCTTAAAAACATGAAGGCAGGGGTGACTGGGTGGTTCAGTGGGTTAAGCCTCTGCCTTTGGCTCAGGTCATGATCTCAGGGTCCTGGGTTCAAGCCCCGCATCAGGCTCTCTGCTCAGTGGGGAGCCTGCTTCCCCCTCCTTCTCTGTCTGCCTCTCTGCCTACTTCTGATCTCTGTCAAATAAATAAATAAAATCTTTAAAAAAAAAACATGAAGGCAGTCACAGAAGACCGGATATTGTATTATTCTATATGAAATTTCCAGAATTGGCAAATCTGTAGAGACAAAAAGTAGAGTAGTGGTTGCCTAGGTTTGGGGTGAGGGGTTGGGGGAAATGGGGAATGACTGCTAATAGGTACAGGTTTTCTTTTTGGGAAAACAAACATGTTCTGAAGTTAGATTCTAGTGTGGTTATACAACCTTCTAAATATACCCAAAACATTGAATTATACACTTATTTTATGGCTACAATGTATGTTATGTGAATTTTAGTCCAATTAAGCTGTTAAAACAGGGAGGAAATTGGCAGAGAGTTTATATCTAATGAAATAAGAACAATAATTCAACATAGCAAAAGTGTGTAAAAACAAATGCAAACAGCTTTAAAATACTAATCATATATGTGCCTATGTAACAATTTTGAAATGGGGAAATCAATGTCAGAATTATAGAGAAATAGGAAGAACTCTTTACCCATGGCATTGTAAATTCATTATATAATGGCAATCTGTAACAAGAAGTGTCATACTCAGTTTTGAACTAGTAAAAAGAAAAGTCGGAAAGAAAAGCTGATGAGTTAGCAAACAACAGTGTCTGCACAGGAGATACTTTATTTAGAAACTTCCTGAGTTCTACATTTTTAGTTTAGCCTCAGAAAGTAGCCCTTCCTAGCTCAAGTATTCTTCTACCTGATTCAGAAAAATCTGGATTCTTTTCCTATGAACGCTATTTCTCCTAATAGGCCATGTTTGAATGCAATTGTTTTAGTTAGCCCTCTGGTAATCTTTTTTGGTCTTCCATATTAGATAATGAATTTTTTGAGTCTAAGGACTATAATTTCCAGGAGTGGCAGTGTATTAAGAAATTAACCTGGGAAGATGGACACACCAGCAAAATTTGACCACTGTCACTTATGGATTGGAAGACTTTTTATTGTCTTGAACTGAAACTCTGTATGATGGGAATCATAATGTATTTCAAGGTGGTGTTGCAAGAACTAAATGGGATGAAGTTATATGAAGTTTCTATCATGGAGCCTGGTATATGGTAGATTTTCAGTTAACATTAATTTCATTCACCTCTCTTTAGCCCTCTGCTCTGCTGTCTCAGTTCAGGTGAAATTTTCCCTAATTCTCCTCATTACATGAGCCCAAAGACATTGCTAATTCTAAAACTTAGAGGGATCTTACCAAGCTTCTGATTTTTACTTCTCATATGGTCCTTACTATTTCCTTCATTTTATTCACTTTTATCCTTTCCTTGTGTATGCCAAGATCTATATTGATTGTGTCATTTCCTCTCTCTGAGTAGGTAGTGGATATCATGACAATGTTACACTAACAAACAATGAAATTTACATAAAACATTCACAAAAGATTTCTTGGCTACTATGAAAAGGGGGCGGGGGACATGTGCTACATCTACCTGGAAATTGAGCTATTGATCAGAAGGTAGTGCTAAAATTGAGAAAACAGTGGTTATGGCTTTAAACTTAGTAATTAAGATAGAGTACCCATCATGTGCCCTTAACATCTAGCCCAGTCATCAATTTGTTATGTAAGCAGAGATTCAGGAATCTATAACAGAGTTCAAGGAAGCTTCTGAATATCCTCTGTACGGATTAAATTACCTGATATATCTTAATAATATTGAGATTAAATGTAAAGTTTTGAAAAGTATGTGCTGAGGAAAGTGGGGAAAGGAACTAGTATAAAAAGCACAAAATGGGGGTGTTTTTGGTTTATTCAGACCTTGGAGCTGATATCACACAATCAGTTACATCAATGCCCTCCAGCCAAGGCCCACCAGCAGCATACTTGTAATCGAATAATTTGTGTTTATTGCTTGTAGCAGGGAGGGAGAATGCCCACCATGGGGATCCATGGGACATCTCATTAAGAGTGTTCAGAAAGGGCTTAGTATATAGGATTTGGGTCCATGTTAGGTGATTTGGGGAAGTATTGAAGGAAGTAGTCTTTTCTCTGGATATGCAGCCATCCATATAGGATGCTGTCAGGAATTGGGGGTAATCCCATGATTAGGTATTTTAATATATCTTACTTACAAGAAGGGAAGACTAGCCCAAGGGTGAGCTGTAATTGGCACAGTAGCATCAGTCACTAATATCAGCTAGGATAGGGGAATGTTTAATCATTTGCATGGCTTGAACAGTGTCCTTTTTTTAAAAAGATTTTATTTATTTATTTGACAGACAGAGATCACAAGTAGGCAGAGAGGCAGGAAGAGACAGAGAGGGGAAGTAGGCTCCTCACTGAGCAGAGAGCCTGACGCGGGGCTCTATCCCAGGACCCTGGGATCATGACCTGAGCCGAAGGCAGACGCTTAACACACTGAGCCACCCAGGTGCCCCCCCACTTTTTAAAAGATTTTATTTATTTGACACAGAGAGAGTGAGAGCACACAAGAAGGGGAGAGGCAGAGGGAGAGGAAGAAGCAGGCTCCCTGCTGAGCAGGGAGCCTGACTTGGGATGAGATCCCAGGACTCTAGGATCATGACCTGAACCAAAGGTAGATGCCCAACTGATGCCACCGCGGTGACCCTTGGAGAGTGTGCCACCCAGGTGCCCCTTGGAGAGTGTTCTCATTTAGTTTAGGTTCAAACATGATTACACAGCAGTCTTTTTTTTTTTGGCCTTGATATACTGTAATCACAGAATGGCCTTTTTGATGTTTATGATCTGTAAGACTGTTTATATTCAGTAGGAGAACACCAAGATCTAGTTGTCCTTGGTGGCCAGGGACCTGGATGTCAGGGCTTTCTTTCCTCTCTCTCAGTTAGAAACATTTTCTGGTCCTACCCCATTTTCTCTGTTTCCTTGTTGACTTTTCACGGTAAAATCAGACATTTCTAAGATTATTGCTATAAAAGGGAAGGGAAGGGAAACTAACATTTATTGAGTACTTACGTATTAGGCACTATTGTACATATAATGACACATCTCATTTAAAAATAATAACAACCCTTGGGCGGATGAGCATTTACAATTTACAGAGGAAGAAGCCAGCCCAGAGAGGATAGGTAACTTGCTCAAAGATAATGGCATCTGATTTTGAATCCAGATTTGTCTCCTAAGCTTTATTTTCTTTTTTGCTCTACCATTGTTTTGAAGGAATTTTAAGAATACAACCTATTCTTTATGTCTGTCTGTACTATTTACTTAAGAAAAATACTGGGGTGACTGGCTGGCTCACTCAGTGAAGCATGTGACTCTTGATCTCAGGGTTGTGAGTTCGAGCCCTGTGTTGGGTGTAGAGATCACTTAAAAATCTCTTACATTGTTGGTGGGAATGCAAGTTGGTAGAGCCACTTTGGAAAACAGTGTGGAGGTTCCTCAAAATGTTAAAAATAGAGCTACCCTATGACCTGGCAACTGAACTACTGGATATTTAACCCAAAGACACAGATGTAGCGAAAAGAAGGGCGATATGCACCCCAGTGTTATAACAGCAATGCCCACAATAGCCAAACTGTGGAAAGAGCCGAGATGCCCTTCAACAGACCGATGGACAAAGAAGATGTGGTCCATATATTCAATAGAATATTATTCAACCATCAGAAAAGAATAATACCCAACTTTTGCATCAACGTGGATGAGACTGGAGGAGATTATGCTACGTCAAATAAGTCAAGCAGAGAAAGTCAATTATCATACGGTTTCACTTACTTGAGGAACATAAGGAATAATATGGAGGACATTAGGAGAAGGAAAAGTGAAAGGGGGGCAGAAATGGGAGGGGGAGATGAACCATGAGAGACTGTGGACTCCGGGAAACCAACTGAGGGTTTTACAGGGGAGGAGAGTGGGGAGATTGGTGAGCCTGGGGATGGGTATTAAGGAGGCACACATTACATGGAGCACTGGGTGTTATACGGAAACAATGATTCTTGGAACACTGCATCAAAAACTAATGACGTAGTGTATGGTGACTAATATAACATAATAAAAAAAGAAAATAAATCTTTTAAAAATCTTTAAAAAAGAAAAATGCTATATTTAGAATTGAAATATGAAGTAATAATTCCTTGAATTTATAGTTTTATTGACTATTTTTAGATTAGATTATACAGGTCAGATGGCAGAACCTTCTGGGAAGTTCTTTTCCACCAGACACTGCAAATACCTTGGGGGTGTGTGTGGGGTGGGGACAAAGCAAGAAAGAATTAAAGTGTTGGAAGCCACATGTGTAAATTCTCCATCATAGGGGAAGTTTAGGAACTGGCCATCTAGAGAAAAAGTGTTCCTAGAGGAGAAAAAGTGTTCCTAGAGGTGAGCTTCTAGGTTCCAGTTTAGCTCCTATAACCTCTGTCACGTGCCCAGACATGCTGGCTCAACTTTGCCCCAGTCTCTAGGAACAATCTGGTTGTCAGGGGGGAAAAGTAAAGAACCCTCTACTCACATCTCGGTCAGTCACTCAGCATAAAACTCGTCTTCCTACCATGTCCCTTTCTTTCTTTCTTTTTTTTTTTTAAAGATTTTATCCATTTATTTGACAGAGAGAGATCAAAAGTAGACAGAGAGGCAGGCAGAGAGAGAGAGAGGAGGAAGCAGGTTCCCTGCTGAGCAGAGAGCCTGATGTGGGACTCGATCCTAGGACCCTGAGATCATGACCTGAGCCGACGGCAGCGGCTCAACCACTGAGCCACCCAGGCGCCCCTACCATGTCCCTTTCTGACCTGATAGCCTAGTCTAGTGAATGGGCTCTCACCTTTCTCCTTATGAATACATTTCTACTTTATACTCCAGTTCCAGTAAAATGGTCTCCTCAGGGGAAGTCCTCACAAATAGTTCTTTCACCACAACAGTGGGTGAAGAACTCAAGTTTCAACAGGCACATTCTTCTTTTCATATTGAGCTAAATTGCTTCAAGGATTTTCATCTAAGTGGTAGCTGACCATTCCCCTTATGGACTTCTATTAATATTCAAACCTGGAAATTGGAATCAGATAGACTTAGTTTGAACTCCTGCTCTTCTACTAAACTACCTTGGGCAAAACACTCAACCTCAGCTTCCTCATCCTGAAAACGGAAATTAGAATGTTTGTCTCACAGGATTGTTGAGAGAGTGAGCTGCTGTATGATAAGGTCAAGCAAAGTGCCAGAAGTATGTTTCAGGAATGGGTGGTCTTTTTTTTTTTTTCCAATTCAGGTCAAGTTCACAAAGAATTAACCATTTGGAAGTGTACAATCCAGTGACATTTAGTACATCCACTATGTTATGCAACCATCTCCTCTTTCTAGTTCTAAAACATTTTCATGGTGGCCAAAGGAGATCCGGAGTGGTAACTCATTTATAGCTCAAAAATGCTTTGAACCCTGTGGGTGGTAAGGCGAATGCATCACAATGTGAACATTAAGATCACAATCTAAGGCTAAGTACAGCACTCTAGTCATTGTTCTCTGATTTCTGGTGTGATGCTGTCGGGGAAAGCTCAACAAAAGAGAGATATAATTCCTAGTCTACTTGCTTTATAGTCACTTGCAGAAATTTTCATCTCACATAAAATCAACCTGCAGGGTATTTATAGCTTGGTTGCCCTTTCCGCCCACCATAATACCGTAAAGGTACGCTAAAGCACATTACTCAGCTAGGTTCTATGCCAACTTCTTGTCACACAATTTATCATCGACCCAGACTAAGTGTTTGCTAATTCACTTGGAATTAATTGTGCATTTTAATACTTTTCCTTGAATCAGTTCTCATGTCTGTAGCTTTTGTAAGTACTGGCTGCATACTAATTAAAAATTTCCCATCAGTTGTATATGAGGTATGGCTATAAATTTTCTTTTTAGTTTTCCTTCTCTGACTCAAAAACTGGCTCAGAAGCAATTTCAAAAAGAAGTAAAATGTTTACAGGTGATATGGCATCCATAGAATAAATGTTCTTTTTTTCCCACTTAGAAGAACACACAAATGTGTATATTCTTATTTGTTAAAATGGTCTTGTTAGGGGTGTCTGGATGGCTTAGTTGGTTAAGGATCTGCCTTCAGCTCAGGTCATGATTCCAGGGTCCTGGGATGAGCCCCTCATCAGGTTCCATGCTCAGTGGGGAATCCGCTTCTCTCCTTGGCCTGTGCTTGCCTCTCTGGCTGCTTCTGCACTCAGTCTCTCTTTAAAAAAAAATAAAATGTTCTTGTTATACTGTTGCCACAATTAATACTTTCCATTTCCACATTGATCTTAACCTCCTCATTTTCTATGAGAATTTTTAGCACCTTTTTGATTTTTAGAGTATGATAAAATGTAGACTTTTTTACTTCTGATTTTTTTAAAAAACAATTTTTAATGAGACAGTCATGTGTTGCAACAGGGAAAATATTCTTCACAAATGGATACTGAGAAGAGCAACTTAGTGTCATTGTTGAGTCCATGGTCAAATGAACAAGACTGATACAAAGTGAAGGTCATGCAAAACTTTATTTCGTGCCAAGCATCGAGAATCAAACTGACCATCCAGGGCCGTCTCTTGCAAAGAGGTGGCCTCTTTCTGCCTTACAGACTAGGTTTTAAGGGCAAAGGCCATGTGGTTGGGCCTGGCCACGCACAGGTGGCCAGTGAGATTGTAACACACAGAGAAAGCTGCACAGTCCTGCTAGGTCACACATAAGTGACCAATTGAATTACAATTACCCTATAGTAGATATTTGAGCTAGCCTATCACCTTGGTCAGAATTGGCACCCAAAAGGACACCCAAAGGGTGGGGCCCATACTCGTTGGTAGCTAGGGAGACAGCATGCACCCCCACTGACTGGATACCTCCACCTGGCCTGACCCACCCTTGTATTTGGGCTTTGTTACCTGGGACTAGTTTCCAGGACTTGTTTTAAGTAAGTCCCCTGGGGGCAGGGTGAGCAGGGACACTTTAAGTTTTACTGCATAAACAACAAAATCACTGTTTAACCAGATGGCATCACTCTGGCTAAATAGGCCCTTACACCATTCATAACCCATGTCAGTTACTTGAATGAAGGAACATGAAACAGGATGTCTGTTGGAAGCATGGCTTCTAGTCGTTAGCCTTAAATGAAATAGCTCTGTAGTTGGAGGCAAGTACAACCTGACCCAGGGACCACATTTTTCTTGATTTGTCACATCATCATATCTCTCCTATCTATGTCATCAGGATGCTGTAAAGACAAACTCAACATGTCCCAAGATTAACTGATTACAGCCACCATCTCTTCGCCCAACTCTCCTTCCCACAAATCTTGTCCCTTATGCTCCAAATTATCTCACAAGTCTTTCTACTTAATTCCATTTTCATTAGCTCAGATCAGATCCAATTTATCTGTTTTCTGAACAGTTGCAATAAATTAGCCAGCCTCCCCTCCTTCTTGCCCTCTTCCAAACCATCCTGCCCTTTACCAGAGTTATATACTGAAAACACAATTGGTGCCAGTCCCTGGCTTAACACTTGAAATGGCTCCCTCCTGCAAAATGATAAAGTTTACTTATCATTTAGTTACTTACTTAAGCTTCATTATACTTTATTAACCATGAGCCCCCGTGTAAGATGATTCGTATCATTCAAATCATCAGTAATTGCATGGTGGCTGGTGCTTCTGGTCCACCATGCCAGATTGCTGGATCCATCTGATTTTAGCTCAGCAAGGTAAAAGCTTGCTGTTTCACTGCCAATTTCCTGCACCAGGCACGAGTCATAGCATTTCTCTACTATTGCTTTCTTGGAAGCTGCGGAAGGCTTCTAAACTGTACAGGTGAAACCTAAAAGTATGTGGAGTTAATGTCCCAGGGATGGAGGACAACGCTCAAACAAAGGAGGGCAAAAGTCAATGGATAAATGTCCCAGTTTCTCTGTTCTGTGATAAGCCCATTTTAGGCCTGCTCTATTGAAGCTTCTCAGAGAGTTGCTAACAGGATTGAGCTCTAGGTGTCCACAGTGGTTGCACTCTGTTTCTTTGGAAGTGATTCTTGGGACAACTTCCCAGATAAACTACCCACACTGAGTCCTGCTTTAAAGTCTGCTTTATGGGTAATCCAACTTAAGAGACCTTATTTTTGTCTGCTTGGTTTTTTGATCACTAATATACACAAGGTGAAGTCGCTTAGCACGAGAGTGATTTCTCCTTAAGTTTCTACTACAGTTCACCCCTCTTTTATTAGATGCCTAAATGTTCATGATTATTCTATCTTTTTGGTGGATAAAACTACCATGATGTATCCCTCTTTATTCCATTAAGTTTATTCACCTTGGATTCTATTTTATATGGCATTAATATTGATACATCTGCTTTATTTTCATAATTTTTGCCTTGCATAAGTTTTTTAATTTTTAATTTTTATTTTATTTCAAGAGAACAAAAAATAAGTGTATAGATGGATTAAAATCTCCAGTCTCATGGTGAAAATAAAAAGTATGTGAATACCTGCTATTAGTAAGGCTGTGGGGAAACAGTCACTATCAGACACTGTTGGTGGGACTACAAAGTAGTACAATCATTTTGTAGAGATGTTTGGAAATATCTAACAAAACTACATGTGTATTTGTCTTTCAACAAAACAATCCTGTCCCCAGGAGTTTACCCTGAGAATAGACCTACAACAACATAAAATATATGCACACAAGGTTATTCATTATAGCATTGTGATTTCAAATTACTGGAAACAACTTAAATATTCATGCAAGAAAGTGCTTGAATAAAGTAAGGTACATCACAAAATAGAACACTGTGCAGATACAAAAAAGAACAAGGAAGATCTTTATGAACTGACATGTTATAATTGACATTATATTCCAGAATATAATGTTAAGGGGAAAAAGCAAAGTGCAAAAGACTATGCTACCTTTCACATAAGAAATAAAGGGGGAGATAGGAAAATATACATGTATCAGCTTATTTGTGCAGAAAAAAACGGGAAAAGAAATTAGAAACTAATGAGATTGATTACCTACAATGGTTGGGCAGTAATAAAGTAGAAAGTAGGGGATATGGAAAAAGAGTAGAAGAAATATGAATGAGTTATATTTCTCTGAATGTACATTTTGTCTAGTTCTGACTTTAGGAACCATATTAATGTTTCACATACATAAAAATAAATAAAATCAACAAGGATGGGCAAGACAAAAATGGAATAGAAATAGAAACAAATGAACCTAACTTTATTTCAAATGAATAACATGACCACATCAAAGTATTCGTGTGTTTTTATGGGCATCTAAGACTTAATTAACATAAGTAACTGAAATGACAGTATTTTGATGATACACTACATGAAGACTACGGGAAAAATTTTGGCCTCCCAATGACGCATAATTCCCAGCCAACAACCTCTAAGGTTCATTTTCTACCTGTGTCTGTCACCTCCTGCAGGATTCTGAAAAGATTTGCCCCTTAACACCCACATATCCCATAAGGTCATGCATCTTCTGCCTGTCTTTTCTAAATCTTGTGCCACTAGGACTTTCTTTTTATAAAATGCCTGTGTGGAGTGCTATTCATTCTCTCTCAGTTCTGAACTTTTTCCCATACATCCATCTACCCCACCTTTTGCCTTGGAGCTTCCTTACCTTTTTGAACGAGACAGTTTCATTTTATTCATACTAAAAGGCTACCATCATAAGTTTCACCATTTGAACCTTACCTTGGGAGGGAACTTTCCCATGACACAGTGAGGTTACTATGCTTGCTATAACTTAAGGAAAAGTAGAATTGGAAACAAATATTGTACTCTTGTTGGTAGATTTGATTTTTACAGGAAAATGGGTTAGCCATTCTGCATTTGGGGACTGAGCAAGTAAGTGAATATATTGTCAATAATGAGAAGCAATAAGTGGAAACAATCCAAATGTCCATAAACTAATGGAAGGGACAAAAATGGTATAGCTACTAAAACAGAATATTATTTACCTATGAAAAAGAATAAAGTCCTGATGTTATTTCTGACACTGATGAACCTTGAAAATACTATCTTAAGTGAAAGAAGTCATATATGTGATCCCATTAATATGAATGTCTTGAATAGACAAATCCACGGAGACTAAAAGTAGATTAGTAGTTGCTTAGAGTTGGGAAGGAGGTTTTGAAGAGAAATGGGGAGTGGCTACCAATGAGTATGGGGAAGACTTTTATTCGAGTACACAAAACCATTCTGGGGGCACCTGGGTGGCTCAGTGGGTTGAGGCCTCTGTCTTCGGCTCGGGTCATGATCTCAGGGTCCTGGGATCGAGCCCCACATCGGGCTCTCTACTCAGTGGGGAGCCTGCTTCCTCCCCTCTCTCTGTCTGCCTCTTTGCCTACTCGTGATTTCTCTCCCTCTGTCAAATAAATGAATAGAATCTTAAAAAAAAAACAAAAAACAAAAACCATTCTGGAATTAGATGGTTGCACAATCTTGTATATATGCTAAAAAAACATTGAGTTACACATATTAAAAGGTGAACTTCATAGTGTATGAATTATATTTCAAGAAAGTTTAAAAAATTATGTCACTGGATGCCTGGGTGGCTCAGTCAGTGAAGCATTGAAATCTTTACTTTGGCTCACATCATGATCTCAGGGTTGTGAGATCATGAGGATCGTGGGACTGAGCCCCAAGTTGGGCTCAGCACTGGCTGTGGAACATGCTGAATACTCTCTCTCTCCTCTTCCGCCTACCCCGTCTAAAAAATTATGCTACTTTTTGAAGCTTGTACTTCCATTATAATAATTTATTCTTCATTTTTGGTTGAAAAAATCATGGGCAATAATTAACAAAATAATAATGTAAAATGCATTTTCTTTTTAAAAAAATGTAGTTGGTTCATAGCTTTGCAACAACTGTTCTCATATGAAAAAGATTCCATTTTTGGTTGAAATGATTCTATTATTAGTGATAGTTGTTAATCAAGTAAGCCAGAAAAATGCCCAAGTTTTCCATTCCTCCATTCTTTTTCTAGAGGACTTTTCTATCACACTGCACTGTGATAGTTGATAATCTCTCTCCTACTAGGCTGTGAGCTTCCTTTAGGAGACAAATCAAGTCTTATTATTTTTGTTTCCTTAGGGCCTAGCTTAATGCCTGAAGCATCACAGCAATTCATTAAACATCTGTTGAAAGATCGAATGAATAAGGGATGAATTATAAGCTCTATCTCAAACAGTCAGTGAAAAATTTGCAAATATATCAATTCTCTTTTCTTTTTCAGGAACAGCAATCACTGATACTTCCTAATTCAAAAGTGCTCTGCCAGTCATCTAAAAGTCAGAGCCACATAAGGATAGGCAATTTTTGGAGAAAATAGTCTATTGGAATATACTCCAGTCTGCCTAAAATGCCTTGAAATTACAAATAGGAAATATTAGTCCTCTAAACATCAGAAAGTTGAAGTTTCCTTTCTTTCCTTATTTTTCAAAATGCAAACCTCATCTAGTGTAAATTGTTACGATGTTAACATTGCTGAATGAACAATTTGGAAGCTGTGATCACAGCGTCTATGATAAGAAAAGCTGCATCCCATTGGGATTCTAATTTCAACCCATGGGGATTTCTTTTGGGCTAGGCTACCTGGTTTTCTTAAAACACGATCAGAGATAAGCCAGGATCCATGCCCTAAACGGGTTTACAGCCCAGTCAACTGGGGACAATCTCTTCTTTCAGTATCTATTGAAACCTACTATGCTAGGCTCTGTTCTAGCACCTGGGGATACAGCGGCGAACAAGAACAGCCCCAAAGTCTCTGCCTCACAGAGCTTTAATGCCCCGCTGCATCTCATGGTTTCCTTCCTCCACCTAACTTGCATTAAACGTTTTTTTTTTTTTTTTTTTTTCTGTGTCTCTAGCCAGAAGGCTTCTAAGTAGTGCCCTGACTATTAATCCCTTCAATGATCAGGAACCGGTAAGAACCCATGTGAAAAGACAGAGTTATCCTTTTAAAACAAGACCCCTTTTTCTCTTGATGGTACAAACGTAGAATTGGATAATTTGTCAACTGAATAGTAAGGAATGAGCATTTGCTTAAGCAACCTTGTCTTTCTTCATTATCCTCTCCCTCCTGAGAAGTATGGTTCATCTCTCACCACAGATGGTGAACTCTACCATTGCACTACTCTGATGGACTGACAACCTTAACTCTGAATTTCTATAAAGGGTGGTGACACAGAGCTTCCAGCACATGCTCTTCTGATTGTTCTTGTGGCTGCTCTCCTTAAACCAGGGAAGTGGGTATAAATGAAGGTGATTAAGGAATACCATCTCCACAATCTCTTCCAGTCTAATGTGCTAAATTAGAGATACAATAGAGGAATATGTGGGAAATGTATAGAAGGTGCTTCAAGTTGGTTAGCATGTCAGGTAATACACACCACACACACACACACACACACACACACACACACACCCCTATATTTTATAGTCGGAGTGGGACTGTGATGCTGTTGTCATTTACTACACAGAACTGAGGATTTTTCTTACTTCCAAGATTTTATGATGAATATGTTCAAGGATACAGAAAAGGTAGAAGTATTTGACAGTGAACCCCCATTTTCTCACCACCCACATTCTATGATTAACATTTTCTTTTACTTGCCTTATCACCTGTTCATCTACCTATCCATCCCTCCCTCTGTCCATGAATCAATTTAGAACTGAGGGTTTAAAGTACTTTTCACAGGCTTAGACAAGGGATCAGACTCACGAATAGACTTCCCGATTGTGGGACCCTTGCCCTATCCTCTGCCTTGAATTTACTCTCTTTCATTTGTCAAATTGAATTTAGTTTTCAAATACTAATAGCTCTGTAAAGACTAATCTTTTCTATTAAGCTTTTGTCTAATTAAAGGGGATTAACCTGGGTGGAAGCTTCTAATGATTTATTTAAGCATTCTCGTAATTGCTCAGTATGTGTTCAGAAACTCAGATAAAACACGAATTTCATTCATCTTAATAAGATATGCTTACAATAATTCTATTAAATGTCATTTCTAATCCCCGGACTGTCTTGATTTAATCCAGGAAGTTTCTATTGCTGCCAGCATCTCTTTGTGCACTGTACATGTTAAATTAATTATAAGATTTAAAACATGATTATCTCTACTCATATTTGAATTGATCTTTGTCCTTTTCACCCTTTAAATTTTCTTTTGTAAAGTCAGTTCTTTTCTTTTTTTAAAGAATTTATTTAATTGACAGACAGAGAATGAGAGAAGGAGAGAGAGCACAAGCAGGGAGAGAAGCAGAGGAAGAGGGGGAAGAAGACTGCTTGCTTAGCAGGGATCCCAATGTGGGACTGGATCCCAGGACCCTAAGATCATGACCTGAGCTGAAGGCAGAGGCTTAACCTACTGAGCCACCCAGGCCCCCCTGTACAGTCAATTTCTATCACCTCAGTGATATCACTGAGTGTGAAAGGTGTAATGGAGAGGATTAAACATGGAAAACTTGCAAAGATTATCAACTACACATCCTTAGGATTTTTAACACATTGAATGAACTTAAAATTTAAGTGGAGAAGTAGTCATGGAAATCATTTGGGGTTGGAGCATCTCTTGCTCCCTTAAGTAATTACTATGGTTTTTTGGGGGGGGGGAAACAAATAGGTGAGCAAATGGATTGACCCAAAAACTTTTCCCAGGAGAATTTAGACCTTTAGTTGTGGTATTTTGTTTTGTTCCCTGTTGTAATAAAACTACAATATTCCATAGCAAAGCTAACTGTTCAGTTGCATGAGAAAAATAATAAAAAGTCATTTCACTCGAAGTGTCTCAGATTAACCAAAGTGCTCCTTGAGAGCAGGAACCCAATCTTGTTCACTATTGTCCACCCAGCAGCTATCACCTGGAGGTAATATAATAGGTACTCAGTAAATATTGTTTTAAATAAACAAAAATGTGAACCTTCATATTTAAGTTTTTATATGTGGACCATATTTAGTCACAGTGACCCTATAGCTCTAAATAAAGGGTCTGTAAACTATGGAGCATGAGTTAAAAAATCTGGCCCACTCCCTGTTTCTGTAAATAAAGTTCTGTTGGAACATAGGTAGGCTCATTTGTCTACAGATTGTCTCTGCCTGCTTTCATGCTACAGCAGCAGAGTTGAGGAGTTGTGAATGAGACTGTGGCCCAGCAAGCCTAAAATATTTACTGTCAGCCTTTTACTGGGAGAGTTTTTCAAGTTTGCTCTAGGAGATATGCTTAGGCAAAACTAAAGGGGACATTTGGGGGAAAACAAATAGAAACCACAGTGAGATACCACTTTACAACTTCTAGGAGGGCTATAATTTTTTTAAATGAAAACAACAGAGCGCTTGGGTGGCTCAGTCCGTTAACTGTCTGCCTTTGGCTCAGGTCATGATCCCAGGGTCCTGGAATCAAGTCCCACATAGAGCTTCCTGCTCATCTGGGAGTCCACTTATTCCTCTACCTCTCTCCCCTGCTCAGGCTCACTTTCTCTCTCTCAAGTAAAGAAATAAAATGAAAATAACAAATGTTGGCCAGAATGTGGAGAAATTGGAACCCTAGTATGTTGCTGGTGGGACTGTGAAATGGTCAAGTGCTATGGAAAACTGTTTGGTGGTTCCACAAAAAACTAAATGCAGAATTACCAATATAAGCCAGAAATTCAGTGTCAAGGTATATACCCAAAGGGACTGAAAGCAGGGACCTCAAAGATCTGTAGGCAGCATTATTTACAATAGCCAAGAGGTGGAAACAAAGTGTGATATTGTGATTTATAAGAAGAAACCTATGTTTGGTCTTCCTCACGGTTTTGAGAGACACAGGGCTCCTAAAATCTTTAGAATTTCCTAAGCAATGAGAATAACAAAGGTGTCTTTTGTTACGTTAATGTGTGACTTTTGGACTGCCACTTAAGCTTAGAGGCTGATGGCCAAGACAACCAACTCCTGTGATTGCAGGGTTGGAAATTTCAGCCCCTCTCCCCCACCTCTGGGAGAAAGAGGGGCTGGAGGTTGAATGAATTGCTATTGGCCAATGATTTAATCCATCATGCCTCTGTACTGACAGGATTCAGAGAGCTTCCAGGTTGGTGAATACGTTGAGGTTCTGGTAGAGTGGCCGCCCCAGTAGCTTCCACACCCCTTCCCACAGGCCTTGCTCTACACATCTCTCCCGTCTGGCTGTTCCTTTTTTTTTTTTTTTTTTTTTTTTTTTAAGATTTTACTTATTTGACAGAGATCACAAGTAGGCAGAGAGGCAGGCAGAGAGAGGAGGAAGCAGGCTCCCCACGGAGCAGAGAGCCCGATGCGGAGCCGGATCCCAGGAACCTGAGATCATGACCTAAGCCGAAGGCAGAGGCTTTAACCCACTGAGCCACCCAGGCACCCCAAGGCTGTTCATCTTTATCATAACCTTTAAGAAACTGGCAGACATAAGTGTTCCCTGGGTTCTGTGGGCTGCATTAGCAAATGAATCAAACCCCAGGTGGGAGTCCTGAGAACCTCTCCTCTGGAGCCAAAACGGACAGAAGTTGAGGGTAACCTGGAGACCTACCACTTGTAATAGGAGGGGTGGGAGCAGTCTTGCGAGATGGGGCCCTTGAATTTGGGATCCAACACTATCTCCAGGTAGATAGTGTCAGAATTGAGTTGAATTGTAGGACCCCCAACTGGTATAGGAAACCCAGCTGGGGTGGGTGGAAAAACCCACACACATTTGGTGACCTGAAGTGTCATAAGTGAAGTATTCTGTGTGAGTAGCAAAGGAGACACATGGGAGAGAAACACAGGTAATGGAAGACTGAGCTTTTTCCTTTATGTAATCCAAGTGTGCATCCACAAATGAATGAAGAAACAAAATGTGGAATATTAATCATCCATAAAGAAGAAAAAACATTCTGACACATGCTACGACATGGATAAATCTTGAAAATATTATGCCAAGTGAGAGAAGTCAGACTCAAAAAGACAAATGTGTGATCCCACTTGTATGAAATATCTGGATTAGGCATATTGATAGAAATCAAAAGTAGATTAGAGATTATGGTGGCTGGGGCAAAGGGAGATTGGAGAGCTACTGCTTAATGGTTGTAGAATTTCTTCTGCGGGTAATAAAAAAGTGAGAGGCAAGCCAAGAAACAGACTCTTTTTTGTTCTTGCCCCCACATTTTTTTAAGAAACAGACTTTTTCATTTTCTATTTTTAAAGATTTTTGTTTGTTTATTTGATACAGAGAGAGAGAGAGCATGAGCATAAGCAGGGGGAGTGGCAGGCAGACAGAGAGGGAGAAGCAGGCTCTCCACTGAGCAAGGAGCCTGATGCAGGGCTCAATCCCAGGATCCTGAGATCATGAACTGAGGTGAAGGCAGATGCCTAATTGACTGAGCCACGCAGGTACCCCTCTTTTCTTTTCTTCTTCTTCTTCTTCTTCTTCTTTTTTTTTTTTTTTGTTTAAAGATTTCTTTACTTTAGGAGAACCTGGGTGGCTCAGTTGGTTGTGTCTGCCTTTGGCTCAGGTCATGATCCTGGGGTCCTGGGATTAAGCCCCATGTCCATCTGCTCCCTACTCAGCAAGAAGCCTGCTTCTCCCTCTCCCTCTGCCCTTCCCCCTCACTTGTGTGCTCTCTTTCTCTCTCAAAATAAATAAATAAAATCATTTAAGAAAATAAATAAAAATCTTTAATTTAGAGATGGGGGAGGGGCAGAGAGAGAGAGAGAGTCATAAGCAGACTCTCAGCTGAGCACAGAATTGTGAGATCTTGACCTGAGCTAAAACCAAGAGTTGGATGCTTAATTGACTGTGCCAAGCAGGCACCCCAAGACTCTTAACTATAAAGAACAAATTCATGATTACCAGAGGGAATGGGGTGGGGTGGGAGGGATGGGGAAATAGGTGATGGGGATTAAGGAGAGCTCTTATTGTGATGAGCACAGAGTGATGTATGGAAGTGTTGAATCACTCTACTGCACACCTGACACTTATATTACACTGTATGTTAAATAAATGGAATTAAAATAAAAATAAAAAATAAAAAGTTTTGGAAACAGTGATGATTGCACAGCATGTGAATGTGATTAATACCACTGAATTGTGCAATTAAAATGGTTAAAATAGCAAATTGTGCTATACATTTTACCACGACTTTTAAAAAGTTGATGTAATATACCAATAAATATTGAGTTGTACACACTACATGGACGAATTGTAATGGTATGAGTTATATCTCAAATAAGGCTGTTTAAAAAATAAGCTGGGGCACCTGGCTCAGTCTATTGAGTGTTTGTCTTTGGCTCAGGTTATGACCCCAGAGTCTAGGGATTGAGCGGTCACATCGGGCTCCCTGCTCAGTGGGGAGCCCACTTCTTCCTCTCCATCTGCCTCTCTCCACTCATGTGCTCTCTCTCTCTCTCTCACTCAAATAAATAAATAATGTCTTAAAAAAAAAACTACAGTGTGGGAGAATAATGAATGCTTGGGCTCCTAAAAACTTGGTAAGTCTGAGATCACTCAAATCACATAATTTATTCAATCAATTTGACGTTTACAGTAAGATGTTAGGGGAGAGAAATGGATTATGTTAACACACTTAGGATAGGATGCCAGGGAGCTGAACCACACCCGGGTTATGCAATGTTTGTATGTCCTATTTCTCTCATCCCTTAGCCTCGTGCGCTGATGGTGTGATTATGAAAACCAGCAGTGAGGTTGAGCAAAGAGGCTCTGTGAATGAAAGAAGCGTGAAGCCAATTAGGCACAAATTCTCTCTTGGAGAGTTGTAGGGCCGAGTGTGCCTGTCCACAGCTGAAACTTGCCATAGCCCCATGGGCAGTTAGGGACTTTATTTTTTTGTTTCCTTGCCAAAGGATACACTGGCACAGAATAGATGTCCCTCGTGGGTGGCTGATTTACGTCCTCATGAATACTCAGTGCCTCATATATTTAGTGTGTTGTGAATATTTGGTGTCTCAGGGGCCTGATGTATATTTACTGCATCATGAATATTAGGTGCCTTCCGTGCTTCATGAATATTTAGTGCCTACTTAGTTTTTCTATCCCTTCTGATTTATGTTTTGTACACATACATCCTACCTTACGTCTAAACTGTCTCATGGGCTACTAACCTCATTGTCTCATCCTAACATACATATGAATTTCATTTCTCCCATTTGTTTTCTTGTTTACTATGGCGGCATTAAATATTCTCGGTCAATATGACATATTCCTATTATAGTTAGTTTGCCGTATCCCCATTTTACAAATAAAGAAATTGTACAGAGTAGTTAACTAACTTGTGGGACTTGCCAAGGTCACAAGTGGAATTAGGATTCAGATTCTGGTAGCCTGAATCCAGAGTTCATACTTTTACTCCATTTGATGTGATTTTTTTTATTATGTTTTTAATTTTATTTATTCATTCATTCATTTATTTATTTTATTATTTATTTATTTAATTTTATTTATTCCAGTCTAGTTAACATTGTGCTATATTAGTTTCAGCTGTACAATTCAACAACTCCATGCATCACCCTGCGCTCATCACAATGAATACACTCCTTAATCCTCACCTGCAATTTCCCTACCCCCCACCACACCTCCCCTCTGGTAACCATCAGTTTATTCTCTACAGTTAAGAGCCAGCTTCTCAGGGCGCCTAGGTGACTCAGTCAGTTATGCATCTGACTCTCAGTATCAGCTCAGGTCTTGATTGCAGGGCTGTGAGTTCAAGCACCACCCAGCATGGAGCCTGCATAGAAAAAGTCTGTTTCTTGGTTTGTTTCTTGTTCGCATGCTTTTTTTTTTTTTTTTTCCTTTGCAGAGCTCATGCTTTTAACGGACTATGCCTTATTACTAACTCTGAGGATCAGTGTGAGCTAAGGTACTATAAGGGCTTAAGGTGAGCATCATAAAAGAAGTCCTCAATGCAATAGAAGCTCACAGGAGAGAGCTGTGTAGAAAGATTTTACGGAACAATCATCTGAGATGACCTAGGAAGAAGGAAGGGATAACCACAAGTAGAAATCAGAGCACAACTGTTAGGTTACTTGTGAGTTAAAACACTTCAGCCTAACTTTAACAGTGTGACATTGTTTGTGTGTATTAGTTGATGTTACTAACCCAGATGCAAGTAGTGTTCTACTTGGAAGTTCATAGTCCAGAGAGCCAGATCTTTTTAATGAGGAGTTATCTACCCCTAAAGTTGCTCCTACAAGTGCTTCCTTTATTTAGAGCAACGCTATCTATAACAACACCAGGTGTTTTACTAATTAGCAATTGTGACTATTGGAAGCTGGTTTTTATTGGGGAAATGTAAGGCTTGTTAGTTATGGCATTTTTTTCTTTAAGTTTCAATATTGTAACAAAAAGTATTTTCTGGGGCTCATCAATGCAAACGTTTCATGGCATTTTTCTTTAAATAAATTTCAATATTGTGTGGCTTGTTAATTAGCCTAATGAATGTTAGAAATGAGTTCTCATTGATGAAATTAAAGATATTCAAAATACATGGATTGGCTAAAATATATTGAAGACACACTTCATTCTGGTATGAGTAGGGTAAAAAAAAAAAAATTCTGAACTGAAATTTCATTGGGGTCCAGTGTCCAGCCTTTGGTTTGGAGAATTTCTTGTTGCCAGAAACACACTATAAGGCTCACAGAATTCTGTCTCTGGAATGTAATCACATCTTGTATTTGTAGTATATTTTGTCAATTGAGAAAACATTTCTGTGCATACGGATTCCAGAATCTCTCCTCCCATTGTTTCTTAGGGTCCCAGGGGTCCAGAGTCTACAACTTGGAAACCACTGTTGTATGTATGCGGAGAGGGGCAGTTTCACATAATTGGAGCTTCATTTTATTTTATTTTTTTAAGATTTTTTTTCTCTTGACTTCTTTTTTTTTTTAAGATTTTATTTACTTATCTGACACACACAGAGAGAGATCACAAGTAGGCAGAGAGGCAGGCAGAGAGAGAAAGAGGAGGAAGCAGGCTCCCTGCTGAGCAGAGAGCCCGATGTGGGGCTCGATTCCAGGACCCCGGGATCATGACCTGAGCCGAAGACAGAGGCTTTAACCCACTGAGCCACCCAGGTGCCCCTGGAGCTTCATTTTAGAAAGATTAATTTGATTTTGGGTGGGGTGAATTGAATGGGGGGTGGAGAATCCTCCAGATGAAAAGTAGTAAGAGCGTGTGAGAACAGAGCAGAGAGGCTGGGTTGGAGAGGCATGGTAGAGAAAACATATGCATGGCTCAACACCTAAATAAAGATAGGGAGCAAAGGGAGGAGGGATGGTATTTATAATAATCACATATTTGGGGCTTACTGTGCCAGGCATATTTTGTGGGAAGGAGAACAACCACATATATACGTATGTACTGGTCAGACATTCTGTTTTCTTTTTTTCTTTCTTTTCTTTTTATCCTTTCAGTTTTATTGAGATATAATCGACGTATAGCACTGTGTAAGTTTTGTTGGCTTGATTTTAAGATTTTATTTATTTTGGGGTGGGAGAGAGAGTATGAGCAAGGGGGAGGGGGTAGAGGGAGAGGGAGAAGCAGACCCCTGCTGAGTAGGGAGCCTGACGTGGGACTCGATCCTAGGACCCTGGGATCATAACCTGATCTGAAGCTAGCCACTTAATGACTGAGCCACTTAGGTGCTCCAAGACTTATGAAAGTTTAAGGTGTACATCATGACTTGACATACATATGCTGTGAAATGATCACTACAGTATGTATAGTTAACATCTGTTTCCTCATATAGTTACAATAATTTTTTTCCTTGTGATGAAAACTGTTAATATTTACTCTCTTAACCACTATCAAATGTACTGTACAACATTGTTAACTGTAGTTATCAGGTTGTACATTATACCCCCAGTACTTTATCCCCAACATGTATTTTATAGCTGAGAGTTTGTACCTTTTAACCACCGCCATCAGATTCTCCCACCCGCACTCCTGGTAACCCAAAATCTGACATCTTCTTCTATGAGGTTTTTTTTGTTTGTTTTTGTTTTTGTTTTTTTTTTAAGATTTCACATATAAGTGACAACATGCAGGATTTTTCTTTCTCTTAGCATAATGCCCTCAAGGCCTGTCTTTGTTGTGGTGAATGGCAGAATTTCTTTCTTCTTTTGTGACTGAGTAGTATTTCTGTGTGTGTATACATCACATTTTCTTTATTCAGTTCAAATATTCTAAATGTAGTAAAACTAAAAACTCTGGAATTCAAAAGTGTCATGAATGGGTAACTATTATTAATACTATTGACTCACAGAAAGCTTACCTCATTAAAAAAAAAGATTTTAATTTTATTTATTTGACCGAGAGACACAGTGAGAGAACACAATTTGGGAGAGTGGGATAGGGAGAAGCAGGCTTCCTGCTGAGTGGAGAACCCAATCCAGGACTCAATCCAAGGACTTGATCTCAGGACCGCGGGATGATGACCTGAGCCAAAGGCAGACACTTAACAACTGAGCCACCCAGGCGCCCTGAAAGCTTACCTTAAAGGAACCATTAAAATATGACATAAGAAATTTTTTGAGCTGAAGGCAGAGTTAAGAAGCAGTAAACACTGAAAAAGCTCCTCCTTTTCAGCTTAAAGGTAGGATATAAATTCTCCTTTTACTGGAGACAGATTCTAATCATCCCAGAGAGCAACAGAGAAATCCGTATAGAAGAAATTTGTTAAACTAACTGTTATCTTCCTAGTTACTTCTTCACCATTAACGACCCTAGCCCAAACCCTTTTGTCTTATCAACTCTTCACAAATTTCTTTGTCTAAAATGTATAAAAGCGTCCTGTTCCAACCACTTCTTTGGGTCTTCATTCTCTTGTGAAGGCTCCTACGTACAGGTAAAAATTAATAAAACCTAAATGCTTTTTTGTTCATCTTACCTTTTCTCCTGTTAATCTTTCCCTGTCAGTTTAATTTCCAGACTCAGCCAGAGACCCTAAGCGGGTGGAGGAAAACTTTTACCTCCCACCGCAGAAGCAAGCCACTGAAGCTAAGAAATGAAGGACAACATAGCCTTTATGTTCTTAGAAGCCCTTTGACTTATCACAATGAGTCTTAATCATGTTGACTTTTTCTCTGATTTATTCCCTTCCCCCATAACTAGGCTGTGATTTCCTTGACAGCAAGAATCTTGTCTTACTCATTTCTTTTTTTTTTAATTTTTTTTAATTTTTAAAAAGTTTTGTTTATTTTATTTATTCATTTGAGAGAGAAAGCATGAGCAGGGTGAGTAGCAGAGGGAGAGGGAGAAGCAGGCTCCCCGCTGAGCAGGGAATCTTATGAAGGCCTTGACCCCAATTTTTGACGTATAATTGTTCACAGTAGTCTCTTACGATTCTATGCATTTCTGTAATATCAGTTTTTTTAAAAAAAGATTTTATTTTATTTTACAGAGAGATAGAGAACACAAGTAAGCAGAGCGGCAGGCAGAGAGCGAGAGAAAAGCAGGCTCTCTCATGAGCAGGGAGTCCAATGCAGGGCTCGATCCCAGGACCCTGAGATCACGAGCTGAAGGCAGACGCTTAACCGACTTAGCTACCTGGGCGCTGCTTGCCTTACTCATTTCTTACCTTACAGCACACATTGCATCTCATGATGCTCATTGGTGCTCAGATATTTTTTTTTTGAACTGGAAAGAACTTGAATGAAAAGAAAATTTAAATTACTACATCAAGGCCTATTTCTCCTAGACTAAACTTCTGTTACTATTTGAAAGGGCTTAGTTACAATATATTAATTTGATAATAATGGCATGATGGCACTAAAATTAAGAATGTTCCTGGGACGCCTGGGTGGCTCAGTGGGTTAAGCAGCTGCCTTCAGCTCAGGTCATGATCCCAGCGTCCTGGGATCGAGTCCCGCATCGGGCTCCTTGCTCTGCCTGCCATTCCGTCTGCCTGTGCTCGCTCTCTCCCTCTCTCTCTGATAAATAAATAAAATCTTTAAAAAAAAAAAAAGAATGTTCCCTACCCTGATTATTTTCTAACAGTAGTGATAAATTAATATGGCTAAAGAGGAGTTTCATTCTTGCCAAATCAGCACTTTATCCCTCATAGATAGACATTTAAATAATTAGGTCAACCATAGTCACACAATTTCAGGAAACAGGATTCATATGGAGTTGGCAATTTTTTTTTTTTTGTAAAGTAAGTATTTTTGGCTTTCCTGACTATAGGGTCTCTATTGCAACCAGTCAACTCTGGAACTGTAGTGGAGAAAGTGATCACAGGCAGAATGTAAAAGAATGAGTATGGCAGTGTTCCAATAAAACTTTATTAACATAAAAAATGGCTATAATCTGTATTTACCTCCCACTCCACCCAGGCCATAGATTTCTAAACCCTGACAGAGAATACAGTGTAAATGGTGTCTCCTGTACTTATACAGTGTGGTAGCTGTGTACATAATTTATATGGACTAAATCAGCTCAGGAATTTTTTATTTTTCTAGAAAAGACCTTAGGGACTATCTACTTTCTACACATTTTACAGATGAGAAAGCAGACTGAGAGGTTAAGAGAGGCATGCTTAAAGTAATATAGCATGTCAGTGTCAAATCTCGACATGAAACCCAGGTATCCTGATTCCTGAGCCAATGCTCTTTCTATTATATCAGTTCATCAGGACCTAATATTAAATTATTTCTTATACAGTCATAGATTAACATGTATTTTATTGTATTCTAATTCTTTGCAAATCTATAACCCATGTTAGAAGTAATTTGTAACTCATACCACACAGCAATTACTATAAAATGGCAAAGTAAAAAAAAAATTATATATGTGTATATATATGTGATATATGCTATATATATCTCATATATATATTAGTGAGAGGAATCCCTTACCCCACTGTTAAGTATTATAATTTATTAGCAGTAATTAAGACAGCATGGTACTTGCAGAAAGATAGACATATAAATCAGTGGAACAGAATAAAAACCCAGAAAGAGATCCATGCAAGTATACACAATTAATGTTTTTACAAATGAGCAAAATCAATTCAATGGAGGAAGGATTGCCCTTTTAACAAATGGTGCTGAAGCAGTTGGACATCCACAGGCAAAAAGAAAATGATTCTTCACCTACATTTTACACCATATCCCCAAATCTGGTCAAAATGGATTACAGATTTAAACGTAAAATGTAAAAACTGTAAGACTTGTAGAAAAAACATGATAAGAAACCTTTGGGGACCAGCGCTGAGCAGAGTTCTTAGACTTGAAACCAAAAGCATGATCTATAAAGGTAAAAAATTAAAAAAGGATAAATTGGCCCCTTAAAGTCGAAAACTTTTGGTCTGCAAAGGACCCTGTTAAGAGATGAAAAAAACTACAGAATGGAAGAAAATATTTGCAAACCACACATTTGACAAAGAGGTGGTTATCTAGAATATATAAAGAACTTTCAAAACTCAACAGTTAAGGGGCGCCTGGGTGGCTCAGTTGGTTAAATGTCTGTCTTCAGATCAGGTCGTGATCCCAGGATCCTGGGAGAGAGTGCCCCTCTCCGCCATAACTTTGGGCTCCCTACTTAGTGGGGATTCTGCTTCTCTCTCTCCCTCTGCATCTCCTGCCCCCACCCCTGCTTCTGCTCTCTCGCGCTCACGCTCTCTCTCTCTCTCAAATAAATAAATAAATAAATAAATAAATCTTAAAAAAAAATTCAACAATTAAAACCTGGGAAAAACATAGGAAGAGACATTTCACTGGAGAAGAGATATGCAGGTAGAAAATAAGCACACGAATAGATATTTCATATTACCCATTAGAGAATACAAATTAGAACCACAGTGAAATACCACTACACAACTGGGGTGCCTGCGTGGCTCAGTCCGTTAAGCGTCTGCCTGCAGCTCAGGTCATGATCCCAGGGTCCTGAGATCAAGTCCCATATGGGAGCTCCCTGCTTGATGGGGAGCCTGCTTCTCTGTCTCCTCCCTGCTCATGCTTTCTTTAGCTAACTCTCTTGCTATCTCTGTCTCTCAAATAAATAAAAATAAAATCTTACTAGAAAAAAGGAAATATCACTACACAACTATCAGAATAGCCAAATGAAAAAAATGTATATATAATGGGACGATGTAGAGAAATTGGATCTCATATACATTGCCAGTGGAAAGGTAAAATGGTACAGCCATTCGGGAAACAGTATGGCTGTTTCTAACAAAACTAAACACGAAACTTACAACCTAGTAATTACACTGCTGGGCATCTATCCCAGAGAAATGAAGACATTTTCACATAAAAACCTTTGTATGAATGCTTGTAGCAGCTTTATTTATAACAGCCAAAAACTTGAAACAGCACAAATGTCCTTCCAAGGGTGAATAGTTAAACACACTGTGGTATATATATGCAAGCCATGGAATACTACTCAGCACTTCAGAAAAATGGATTATTGAATCACACAATTTGGATGAACCTGAAGAAAATTATGCTGAGTGGAAAAAAGCCAGTCTCAAAAAGATAGTGCATAATTGCATTTATTTAACATTCATGAGGTAGCATAATTATAGAGGTAGAGAACTTAGCAGTAGTAGCCAGGTGTTGGGGATGGGGAGGAGGGAAACAAGTGGGGCTATAATGGGGTAAAGTGAGGAAGTCTTGTAGTAATGACACAGTTGAGTATTTCAATTGTCGTTGTGGCTACACAAGGCTGCACATGTGATAATATTTCACAGAATTCCCTCAACCCCCTACATACATACACAAATTAGCGCATGTATAACCATTGAAATTTGAAAAAGCTCAGTGGATTGTGCCAAAGTTGTTTTTCTGGGGTTTTGATCATGTATTATAGTGATATAATATGTTAGCTTTGGAGGAGGCTGGGGAAAGGGTACATGGAGCTTCCCCTTGCATTTTTTTTGCAAACTCCTATGGGTCTATAATTATTTCCAAATAAAATTGGATATATTAAAATACAAAATATATTTTATTCAAAATAAAAGCATATATATGTATATACAGAGATATATTGTGACAGAGAGCATGAGAGAGAGAGATGTGAGTGTTATCTTCAATTTTACAATAATTTATTGCATGCCTTCTATGGCCAAGGTTCTGGTTAATACAAAGTTGAATAAATACATTTTCAAAGATCATCCATTCCATTAAAGAGAATATTCTTGAAATGTTCCAATCAAAATGCCCTTAATCTTTCAAAGGAAAACTTACAGAAACATAAAGTAACTGAAATCTATTAGGCTTCCTTTGAAATAGATTAATTATGAGGACTAGTAATTTATTCTTCTTCCACCGCTCTACTAAACCATTTTTTTCTGAAATTACCCAGGATGTTCTGATTTACAGAATGCAAGCCCTAGCTGACCTCTAGGCAACATTTGTCCTCGTTAACCAATTGCTTCTTTTTTTAACATGTTCTACTTTTCCAGTCTTTGTGACATCACTTTCTTTCCTAGTTCTTTTCCTATCTATCCAGACCTTTTTATAGTTTTTTCCCCTCATTTTTATGTTATCCCATAGCTTCAGTAATAAACTCCATGCTAATGGTTCTCACATTTCTCCCCAATATCAATGTCTTCTATGAATTTCAGAGCCTTATCAACTACTCATTAATTGTATCCACTTGAATGTCCTCCAGGAAATTCTCATTTAACATAACCCCTCCCACCATTGTAGTCTTTCTCTTTACATGTGCCCCACATATAGTAGCTGCTCAATAAATTTTCAAATTAAAAAATAGAAGTATTCCTGATCTGTTTTTTCCAATGATTTTATTTTTTAAGTAATCTCTTTACCCAACATGAAGCTCAAACTTATAACCCTGAGATCAAGAGTCATATGTTCTACTGAGCCAGTCAGCTGTCCCAAAGTAATTTTGATCTTTTTTTTTTAAAGATTTTATTTATTTGTCAAAGAGAGAGAGAGAGAGAGAGCACGCACAAGCAGGCAGAGTGGCAGGCAGAGGCAGAGAGAGAAGCAGGCTCCCTGCCGAGCAAGGAGCCCGATGCGGGTCTCAATTCCAGGATCCTGGGATCATGACCTGAGCCAAAGGCAGCGGCTTAACTGACTGAGCCACCCAGGTGTCCCTAATCTTGATCATTTGAATGACATACGATTCTACCATTCTTGAAAATTAGAAACCTCAGTGCAATTCTTGGCTTACCCCCCTCACCCTTAAATCTAGTTAACCCAAAAATGCTATGGATTTTATCTTAATTTTTTTAAAAACATTCTCTCCCTCTTTTTCTATAGCAGTTGCATTAGTCAGAGTCCTCACCATTGCTCACCTGGATTATTGACATAGGTTCTAAACTGGTCCTTTCAGATTCATGTCTACAAATAAATAACTAAAGATAAGTATGTGAGTGAGAGAGATATATGAAAAGCTAACCATGATATGAAATCACAGTCCCCCAACTGTGCAGCTTGAGTTCCAAAAAACACCTTTGGAAAGGCAATTTCTGGTTGCAGAACCAAAGACCTCGTGAGAAATATCAAGCTAAGGAAATTGAGCTTATAAAAGATTTGATGAACGTTCTTGTTATAAACATCGGCTCCCTAAATATTACCAAACTGCTTGATGAGACAAGGCTAAGCTTGTTCTCTCCATAGTAAGGGGAACACCACCTCAACACAGACTTGATATCATCTATAAGTGGAGAAGGTGAAGTCAGGAGATTGATGAGGTTTTTGAAATTCATTATAAGGCAGGCCTTTCAATTGGGGAAGCAGCTTGGTTATGACTAAGAATCATGATACAATAGTTTAAGATTTGTGGACACAGCAGTCCACCATTGAACTTTCAGGATTCAGTATCTACAAGTTGAAGACTATAGATCTTGATGTGCCCAGCTTTGCTACCACACTGCATATAACGATGAATGAACTTCTAAACTGAGTTACCCCCCACACATATTTATTACTAAGCAGGCACAAGAAAGTCTTACAACCTGTTAAAATAAACTTGGGAAAGACACTGCTCCATCTTCTTGAGCACTTTAACAAGCATCTTGCATGGAAATTTCAATCCAAAGCAAATGTTCTCATAGTAGGCTTAGCTAGTCTATTTGGGTCATGGAACAAAATCCCTTTTTATTAGTCTATGTGTGTGTCTGTGTGTGTGTGTAGGGGGAGTACATAAAGGAAAGGAGTTTCAGATGTAAGTTGTGAAAGACAGAATGTACCAGACAATTATAGAAATTATTTTATTCAGGCTATTGTGATAGGGAGAATATTTATACATAAGGAACGTCTCAAACAAAAGGAATGGAACCTGAGATTTTATACTGGCAAGTAAACAAGGGAGCTATCCAAGAGGCATATGGGAGTTACAAAGGAGGAGTAGATGGGTCATACCTGGAAATACATGAGAAGAGAATGGTCCTTTGATGTTAGTTGAAATATAAAGGCGTTTATTAACTGAGGAGTTGCTACTGAAGGAGTTCAGAACACACTACAACAAAATATTGCACCTTGGCATATTAAATATTTTAAGTTGAAGGGATTCGAGAAATAGTAGGTCAGGAAAGACTCTCTGACCTTTCCTTGAAGTAGGTCATAAGACCCTCATGTGAAAGGTGCCTATTCACCATATACCCAAAGGAAAGCAGGATCCTTATCTTTGAAGATAGAGAGAATCTGACCAAAGAGACCTTGCTAAAATTTCTCCCAGTTAGCTACCTTTGGCTTTGTGAAAATTAATAAAAGGAAATGTAATTTAAAATGGAGTCAGGAGGCTAGAAGGGGGAGGTCTCACAACCTACCAAGAGCTGTCAATTGCAGACCCCAAAAGGAAGAGATGTACCTCTCATTCCCCCAGGAAAGAGTCTATACTTCACTACCCCAGCAGGAGAAAGAGATTTTCTTCTTGTCCAGCAACAGCCCAGCTGATGAGAGAATGCCACAACTCAGCCAGTGAAAAACCACTACATTTTGAACTCCCAGTTTACTCCAACAGACATTTTGTTTATAACAGCTCCTCTCAACTCCCTGCTTTCTTCTATTAAAGAGTGTTTCTTTTCTTTGCTCTTCAGACTTGCCCATTGTTTTGCCATAGCTTGCCTGTCCTGGATTGTAATTCTTTGCTAATCATGAGTAAACTAATTTTGCTAGTGAAATAAATGACAATTTTATTTTTTATTTTTTAAAATTTAATTTAATATTAAAAGTATTTTATTTATTTGTTTGTTTGTTTGTTTATTGATTGATTAATTGATTGATTGTTGGGGGGGGGGGAGCGGAGGGAGCAAGAGAAAGAATGTCCAGCAGACTCCCCACTGAGAGAAGAGCCCAATGCAGGGCTCAATCTGACGACCCTGAGATCATGACCTGAGCTGAAATCAAGAGTCAAATACTTAACCAACTGTACCACTCACGTGCCCCTTAATTTAAATTTTTCAATAATCTTACATCCAACATGGGGCTTGAACTTACAACCCTGAGATCAAGAGTCACATACAACACTGAGTCAGCCAGACACCCCTGTCAATTTTATTTTTAAAGTTAACCCTTTTATCTTATCATATTTCCCCATGACTTTTCATTCTTCATCAAGCCTAATATAAAAACACTCAGGTTTAAGTGTTTTTTTGGGGGGGGGGAATGTCTTAATTTCCTTATGAAGTCTCCCATGTTATGTAAAACTTAAATGTGCTTGCTTTTCTCTTATTAATCTGTCTTTTGTTGTAGAAATCCAGCCAAGAACTTGGCAGGGTTGAAGGAAAAATATTTTTTCCCCTACATTGACTTCCAGAAAAACAGTTCAGATAAATTTCAGCGTTGTCATAGGTACTCCTTATGTGTTAGGCTGTTGGGTTCACATGGGCTTTATACGCCTTTTTATGCAAAGGTAGAACTTCCTGTAGAATATTTCTAGTCTGTACATATTTTTTGAACATCAATGATTAGAACCAATGGTTTCAAGAAGAGTATTTTAGATAGCAACCAGGAGAGATCTGTTTGAGGAAGTCATTTTGGAACAGAGATCTGAATTCATGAAGTAAACAGCCCATGTGAAGTGGAAAAAATATTCCAGGCAGAAGGTACAGAAAGTGCCAAGACCTTGAGGCAAAGATGAACATATGGATATAAATGAGACCACCCAAATGAGAAAAGCAAAGGGCTACTCAAAGGTTACTAGAGCAAGGGAGAGAGCTATCGTTACTTGTGTTTCACAGAGATTTAAAAGCAGGTAAGGAGTAGGAAAGCTTTATTGTGGGAGAAAAGGATAGCGTCAGGTATCCTCTGATTGGAGACTATTCACATGGGGAAGTTAGAAGTACATATTCACTGTCTCCGATTGGTCCTACATTGGTTGCCAGGACGAAAATTAGGAAAGCTGTCATTTATACATCAAGTCCTGGCTGTGCTGCGCTGATTGTTACAGACTATGGTTTTGCTTCCTGGACTAGATGCCTACCAGTCTAGCTTACAGAAAATAAGTTGGGTTCTTGGGCTGGTTTTTGCAGATTGTCAGGCAGATTTCTATTTTTTTATTATTTATTATGGAGGTATAACTGACATACAATGTTATATTAATTTCAGGTGTACAACATGTTAATTCAACAATTCTATACATTACTCAGTGCTCATGATGACAAGTGTAGTCATCTTCTGTAACTATAAAACATTATTATATTACTGACTATTTGCTCTGTTGTAATTGCCATCTCTGTGACTTCTTTATTTTATAACTAGAAGTTTGTACCTTTTAATCCTTCTTATCTATATGCTCTGTCCTCCCACCCATCTCCCCTCTAGCAGCCACCAGTTTTTTCTCTGTATTTAAAGTCTATTTGGGGGCTCCTTGGTGGCTCAGTTGGTTAAGCATCCAACTCTTGGTTTTTAGCTCAGATCATGATCATAGGATCATGAGTTTGAGACCTAGGTCAGGCTCTGTGCTCACCATGGAGTCTGCTTGAAGGTTCTTTCCCTCTGCCCATCCTTGCCTCAATCAATCAATCAATCAATCACTCAATCTTTTTCAAGAGTCCTTTTTATTTGTTCATTTGTGGGTTTTTTAAGATTGCACATATAAGTGAATCATATGGTATTTGTCTTTCTCTGACTGACTTATTTCACCTTAATATAATATCCTCTGAGTCCATCCATGTTATCACAAATAGCAAGATCCCCTTCTTTTTTATGGCTGAGTAGTATTCCTGTGTGTGTGTGTGTGTGTGTGTGTGTGTGTGTGTGTGTTTGTGTGTGACTTCCTTATCCACTCATTTATTAATGGACACACAGATTGTCCTGTATCCTTTCTATGGTAAATAATGTTGCAATAAATGTAGGGGTGCTTTTTGAATTAGTGTTTTTGTTTCTTTTTTATTTCTTTTCAGTGTTGCAGAACTCATTGTTTATGCACCACACCCAGTGTTCCATGCAATACATGGAACTCTCTTAAGCAATCAGGGTATGCTAAGTCATGTCAGTCAAGGTTTTGGTCATGTATCTAACTACCTATTAGGTTAAAATCTATTGCTAATGGATTTTTTTTTTTTTTTTTTTTTTTTTGCTGACATCTGGGGGCTTAGGTGTTAGCTGCCCTTTGCTTATGATATTGACAAGTGCTTTTGCGGTTACTTGTCTTATTTTAGGACATTGTGCAGAAGTCATTTCTGCAAAGGCTGCAAAGCAGAATGTTAGGGCTCATTTATGTTAGCTGTCCTGACTCCATATTTTCTTGTTGGGGGCACCAGCCCTGACTACCCATCTGTCCAACTAACTCCTAACATTACTGATGAAGAAAAAGTTTGTGAATGTTCCCTCATGAAATCTTGTCTACCTATGCAGATGACATATGCTGCTTGAGGATAAAAGTGGCACTTAGTCAAGTTTTCCTTCCACTGTGCTTACCAGAGGATTATATATCCAGGGCAAACTTAAAGGAATATTTCTGACTGATTCTGCTAAATAAATTGAAAAAAAAGTTTTTGATGCTAGGTCACCAGGCAGTTTCTAATTGAAGTGCCTCTGTTCTATTACTTCCTGCCCCTTCTTGCTACTTGAGTGTGAGAAATGCTGAACACTTAGCAAATCTACATTTTCCTTCAGGGGATAAAATGACCCGTTTATTGATGTCATTCTAGGCAAATTGGCCAGATATCATCACTGGATGCAGATATTTACATTCATCTGAATCTAGAGTTAAAAAAGTACTTTGCACATTTTGCTCCTGGAGAAAAGGACAGAAATCAATACCCACCAGAGAATTGTCATTGAATTGTAGATTAGATACAAATCTGTTGGTTACGGTCTCATCCTAAACTATTTGCTAATTACCTGTAGGAAAGATCTGGTATAATTTAAATCTGGAGTTTGTGGCTTCTTGTCAATTTGCAGATGTAACACAGGGACCTTTTCTCCCGTTATTCTATCATGCTCTTCCTATTAGTTACAATGCTATATGGAGATACAAGGGAACAGTAATGTTCTGTTAGTGATGGGATTTACATATGAAAAGCAAGTGATACATATTCAATTGTCCCTGATTCTGAATCTCATCATTATTGCATTAGTCACTGCTGTGTAACTACCTTGTTCAGATTGATTATATACATGAATCCAATATAAATGAGCTCCTTCCATTACATTCTGAAGAAACAGTTATCAGTATATTTAAACTGCTTTTTAAATATTTCCCATGGTTCTTTCCCTAATTATCACATGTATCTGAATGGCAGCAAGTTTTCCTTTGTTATGTCCACTGTCATTTCTTCTACCTTCAAATTTGTGCTACAGGGCTACATTTATGACAGCACCACTATTCCCATCACAACCTGCTATGATAGCAATAGCACACATATAATTTAATAATGATCAAGCAAAATGAAAACTCTGATTAAAAATAAATGGAGGGACACCTGGGTGGCTCAGTCAGTTGAGCGTCCAAATGTTGATTTTGCCTCAGGTCATGATGTTAGGGTCCTGGGATTGAGGCCTGCATCGGCCTCCGAGAGGTACAGACTCAGCAAGGAGTCTGCTTGATATTCTCTCTCCCTCTGTGCCTCCCCCAAAGCATGTGTGCATGCTTTCTCTTTCTCTCAAGATAAATACATAAATACGTAAATCTTTAAAAAAATAAATGGAGACATTCAAACCTGAATTCCTACTAACAAATGAAAAAGATTATAAAGCGGTCCTAGGATATATGCTAGAAGAAAACATTTGTTTTATTCCAAAATTATTATGATTATCCTTATTTTCCTCAGGTAAAGTAAAATCTTCCTAATTTAGGTTCTATCAAATCAGAAATTTTCAGAATTCAACAACTGCGAAGAACAATGAGGAAAAACTTTGGTAAATAATGAATACATAAAAAACAATGTTACTGTCACATTTAGGCTTGGAAGTGAACAACTTGTTTATTAAAGCAACCTCCCAACTGTTAAAGGAGCCTACCCTCTCTGTAATGACAACTAAAATGTTCACAGTATGTATCAGTCTTTGATGTCTTTTAGCATCCAGTTGGGGGTAACCAGGATGAACTGCTTCTGGTTGGAACAGAGTAGGCGAGCCAGGTTATGGAATTAGATCTGCCCCCTGAGCAAATTCAGCTAGAGACCCCAGAGGAAATGCAGTATGAGAGTCAACATATGGTATTTAGCCATGCAGTCAGCTATCCAGTATGACTGGACATCTGCTAGGCACCAGGTTCTGGGGCAGTCACTGAGAATGTAAAGATTAATGTCTTCCATCAAGAGGCTCACGTCTATGTAAATGAATAGATTGCAGTGCAGTGATTAAATGCAAGAATATAAGGGGTGCCTGGGTGACTCAGTGGGTTAAATGCAAGAATATAAGCAATTATAACCATCGAGTCACACAGAAGCAATAGACCTTGATATTGGGGACAAACCAAGCTATTTTGATGAATGAATGGCAGTACATTAAAGGTACAGACGTGGAAGGGGTTTTCCAGATGGAGGGAGCAGAATGTGATCTGGAATGTATCATGAAAGAGAAAGTAATGGCTTGTTTTTCACTCTCTTACCATTGTCTTTTAAAGAGCCAAAGTTTTGCGGACACCTGGGTGGCTCAGTAGGTTAAGTGTCTGCTTTCGGCTCTGGTCATGATCCCAGGGTCCTGGGACTGAGTCCCACATGGAGCTCTTTGCTCAGCGTGCAGCCTGCTTCTCCCTCTTCCTCTGCCCTTCCACCCCACTCATTCTCTCTCTGGAAAATAAATAAATAAAAATCTAAAAAAAAATAAAGAGATGAAATTAGATGAAATCCAATTTATCATTCTCTTCTGTTACGGACTGTGCTCTTGCTGTCAAACCTAAGAAATCTTTGCCTAACCCAAGGTCGCAAATATTCTCTCCTATATTTGCCTTTAGGAGTTTTAGGTTTGTACATCTAGGTGCAAGATCCATTTTGAGTTAATTTTTTATATGGTGCAAGATATGGATCGGAGGTGTGTTTTTGCTTATGGATATTCACTGTCATTTATCAAAAAGGCTTTTCTTTATCTACTGCTTTGACTTTGCACTTGTCAAAAATTAGTTGTCTGCAGATGTCTTGGTTTATGTTTGGACTCTGTTTTGTTCCGTTGATCTATTTGTTTACCTTTGTGCCAATAACATACTGTCTTGATTCCTATAGTTTCGTAATAAGTCTTGGAATCAGATGTTATCCCCTAACTTTATTCTGTTCAGAATGATTTTGGCTATTCTAGGTCTTTTGCATTTCCATATTGTAGGGGCCCAGGGCAGCCTACCCTCAAATACACCACAATAGCATACTGATTACTTTGAATTGAAGCTACTCAGGAAAAAGCCAGTGCAAGGACACTCAGATCCCCTCTCTGTCTCCCTGAAAGCAGAAAATAAATCACCCATATGAAAAATACCCTCCCCATATTAAGAAAGAAAAAAAAACATTCTTACCACCTGAGATAGGGACTTTAAAGTTGAGAAAGATGTAGAAATAAGCCTTGTTACTTTTTACTAATCTACTCCCTCAGCCCAAATTCTGCTTAGAATTTCTTACTAATTAAAACTCCCAGGGCGCCTGGCTGGATCCGTTGGTGGAGTGTGCAACTCTTGATCTCAGGGCTGTGAGTTTGAGCCCTGCACTGCGTGTAGAGATTAAGTAAAAATAAAGTCTTTAAAACAAAACAAAACAAAACAAAACAAAAAACAGGACTCCCAAAACCCCTGTTTTCCTTATCCTGTAAATTCCTCATACATCTATTGTCTCTCTGAAATGTATATACACCGCCTGTCTTAGTCATTTCTTTAGGTTCCATTTTCATTATTGGGCCTCCGTGCATATGTAATAAAACTTTGATTTTTTACGTCCTGTTAATCTGTCTCCTGTCGATTGAATTCATAGTCCAGCAGGAAAACGTTGAGGGCATGAGGGTAGGAAGGATTCTCCCTTTCCAACAACATGAACTTTAGAACCTCCCCATCAATTTCTTTAAAAAAAAAAAAGCTTACTACAATTTTGATTGATATTGTTTTGAATTTATCAATCATTTTGGGGGAGTTCACATCGTAACAATATAGAGTTATCCAAATCATGTACAGGAAACATCTTTCTATTTATTTTAGTTTTCTATAATTTCTTTCAGCAATTTTAGTGTGCAGGTCATTCACATCATTGGTTATATTTAGTCCAATAGCTTGTTACTAGTATACAAAAATGCAACAGATCTATATTAATCTTATATCCTGCCATTTTGCTAAACTCCCTTATACATCTTAGCAGCTTTTTTTTGGTACGTTCTGTTGGATTTTCTACATAGACCACCATGTTATCAGAAAATAGTCTTATTTCTTCCTTTCCACACTGGAGGCCATTTATGTATTTATTTTTTCTTTCTGGATTGCACTGATCAGAGTGTTGAATAGAAGTGGCAAAGCAGACATTCCTATCTTGTTCCTCACCTTTGGAGTGAGGCATGAAGTTTTTCACCATCAAATATGGGATTAGTGGTAAGGTTTTGGACATGACCCTTAATGGGTTGAGGAGGTTCCCTTCTATTTTTAGTCTGTCAAGTGTTTTTACCATGAATAAATTTTGTCAAATACTTTTTCTGTGTCTATTAAGATGATCATATTTTTCTCTTTTTAGTTTGCTAATATGATGAATTATATTGGTTTGTGAATGTAAATCTAACCTTGTGCTTGTGGGATAAAACCCACTTGATAATGATGGGCTATATTTTTTATACCTTGCTAGATTCATTTCCTAAAATATATTATAAATTTTTATGTGTATGTTTATGAGGTTATTAGTTTATAATTTGCTTCTCTTGTAATGTCCTTGTGTGGTTTCCATATCAGGGTAATGATGAGTTCAAGTATTCCTTTTCTTAAATTTTTTGAAAGAATTTATATAAAATTGTTATTATTTTTTTTAAAGCTATGATTGAATTCATCAGTAAAGTCAGAAGGGCTGGGGTTTTCTTTGTAGGAGGAGTTTTACCTGTAATATATATATTACAGTTTATCTTATGTGATTATTCTGCTTTATCTTGTGTGAACTTTGGTAATTTGTGTCTTTCAGTGAATTTGTTCATTTTGCCTAATTCATCAAATTTATGGGAATAGAGTTAAATTATTCCCTTATCACGTCTTTTACTATCTGTAGAATCTGTCATGATATCCCCTCTCTCATTCCAGCTATTTCCAGTTTGCATCTTCTCTCTTTTTTCCTGATTAATCTCACTAGTTGTTTTCCAATTTTATTGGTCTTCTCAAAGAACCAGGTTTTGGTTTCACTGATTTTTCTCTGTTGTTTTTCTGTTTTCTATTTCATAAATTTCTGCTTTGATTCTCATTATTTCCTTTCTTTTGCTTACCTTAGGCTTAATTTTTTCTTTTTCTAGTTTCTTTTTTTTTAACTTTTTAAAAAAATTTATTTATTTGACAGACAGAGATCACAAATAGGCAGAGAGGCAGGCAAAGAGAGAGAGGAAGAGAAGCAGGCTTCCCGTTGAGCAGAGAGCCTGATGCGGGGCTCGATCCCAGGATCCTGGGATCATGATCTGAGCCAAAGGCAGAGGCTTTAACCCACTGAGCCACCCAGGCGCCCCCTTTTTCTAGTTTCTTAAGGTGCACAATGACATTACTTTGAACCCATCTTTCTTTTTTAATAGAGGCATCTTGTGCTATAAATTTTCCCTAAGCATAGTTTTAGTAGCATCCTGTAATTTTTGATAAGTTGTGCTTAAATTACATTTAGTTAAAATTATTATTTAATTTTACTTTTAATTTCTTATTTGATACATGCCTTATTTAGAAATATTATTTCATTTGTAAATATTATAAGAATTTCCAAGGATCATTTTGTTACTGATTTCTGATTTAACTCCATTGTGGTCAAAGGACAAACTTTGAATGACTTGAATCCTTCTGAATTTATTGACATTTATTTTATGGCTCAGAATATGGTTTGTCTTGGTAAATATTCCCTGAGCATTTGAGAAGAAACTGCATTCTGGTGTTGTTGGATTATGTGTTCTATACATGGCAATCAGGTCAGGCTAGTTGATAGTGGTGTTTAAGTCTACTGTATCTTTGCTAATTTTCTACCCACTTGTTTTACCCATTATTAGAAGGAGCATAGGGACTCCTAGATTATAATTGTGGGTTTATCTGATTTTCCCTGCAGTGCTATCAACTTTTGATTCATGAATTTTAAAGCCCGGTAATTTAGTGCATAATCATTTAGGATTGTTGTGTCTTCTTGATTAATTGACCCCATTGTCATTACAAAATTAAATATTTAATCCCTAGTAATATTCTGTTCTGAAATTGACTTTGATATTACTATAGCCACTCCAATTTTCTTTGTATTTTTTTTAAAAGATTTTATCTATTTGAGAGATAGAGAGCGCGAGCATGAGCATGGGGCAGGGGCAGAGGGAGAAGCTCTGAGCAGGGAGCCAGATGTGGGGCTTGATCTCAGGATCCTGAGAATATGACCTGAACAGAAATCAGACACTTAACCAAATGAGTCACCCAGGTGCCCCATGACCTTACCCCCACTTTCTTTTATTTATTGTTCTCATGCTATTTTTTTCTATTCTTTTACTTGGGACCTATTTGTATTTTTTAATATTTAAAGTGTTTTTCCTGCCAGTAGCATATCATTGAGTCTTAACTTTTTATTCTTTTTAAAAAAATTTTAAAAATATCTTTTTAAAAATAATTTGAAAAAAAATATTTGACAGAGAGAGAATAAGTTGGTGGGTCAGAGGGGGAGAAAGAGAGAATCTCAAGCAGACTCCCTGCTGAGAATGGAGCCCTACATGGGGCTTGATCTCACGACCATGAAATCATGACCTAAGCCAAAACCAAGAGTCAGACACTTAACCGACTGTGCTACCCAGGCATCCCTTCAGTTTTTTATTCTATGTGACAAATTTAGATCTTTAGATCATTTGCATTCATATGATTATTGATATGGATCTCATTTTATCTCATTTGTTGGATATACTTAAGGGCAGTCCTCTGCTGGTCTCTGGGGTCCTGCTTCTTTCTTATTAACTTTTGTTGCATTGGTGTCTCCAGACTCAGCCATATCAATAGAGAAAGTCCACTGGCCTTTGCCTCAATACCCTATGCTATGGTTTTGAAAATCTCTTAAAGCTAAGGCCATTGTAGGAGTCATTTCATTTGCTACTCATATCTACAAACAACTATCCTTAACTGCCTGATAACCAGTGTCTTGAAAACCACTGTTTCATGTGTTTAACTTATAAAATTATCCATGTGTATAATTTTATTCATTGTTTTGTAATGGACATTTTCAAACATAACCAAAAAATTGAAAGCACTGTACAGTATGCAAATGTATACCCACCACTTATATTCTAAAATGAACACTTTGCAATATTTTCATCATACAACTTCCTATTTATGCATCCCTTTATCCATCCCTCAAATATTCTTAGTTTTTGATGCATTTCAAAATAAATTGAAAATAGCAATATAATTCACCCTAAACAGTTTAGCATGCATACCATTAATTAGAGCTTAAAAGTCTAAATTTTGACAAATTAAAAACCTGTGTAATGCTAACCTCCATCAATCCGTAAAACATACCTATCACCATAAGAAGTTTCTTCTTGACTTTCTCTGTTGATACCCACCCCCATCTCACCAAAAAAACTACTGTTTAGACTTTTTTCACCATAGGTAAGATTTGCTTCTTTTGAATAGCACTCTCAGATAGAAAAATAATGTGAGTCAAAATTGTAACCCACATGTGCAATTTTTTTAAAAGATTTTATTTATTTATTTGACCGACAGAGATCACAAGTAGGCAGAGAGGCAGGCAGAGAGAGAGGAGGAAGCAAGCTCCCCGCTGAGCAGAGAGCCCGATGCGGGGCTCGATCCCAGGACCCTGGGATCATGACCTGAGCCGAAGGCAGAGGCTTTAACCCACTGAGCCACCCAGGCGCCCCCCAACATGTGCAATTTTAAGTTTTCTATAAACCATGTTACTAAAAGTAAAAAGAAACAGATGACTAAGTTAAATAATGTGTTTTATTTAATCCAAAATTTCCAGAATGTTCCCATTTTCAACATCTAATCAGCGTAAAAATCATGAATGAGATATTTTACATCCTTATTTTCATGGTGTGTCTTTGAAATTCAGTGTGCAATTTACAGTTATAGTACATCTTAACTTAGAGTAATTACATATCAGGAGCCCCATATAGCTTAGTAACTCCCTGTGCTCAGTAGCCCCACATAGCCAGTAACTATTGGATTGGATAGCACAGTTCTAGAAATTAATATAAATGTGATCATAAAATACCTACCATTTGTCTAAGGCTTTTTTTACTCAAGATGTTTCAAGAATTTTAATATTTGTTCACATATCACTTTAATAAAAATGAGAAATAAAAACTGAAATGATGGAAATAAGATGTTTAAAAAGAGTATTATAGAAGATGAGAGAAAAGAAATTATACTGAAAAATTCTACTGCTCATTGTATTATGAAAGAGACTAAACATGCTGATGAACTTTACCCTTTACACTAAGTAAAATATCTTAATGTTGTAAGGTGAATCACTAAAAAATAGAAATAAAATACCTAATTTCCAAATTAGTAGAGAGAACAGAAAACAATAAAAAATTAAGCTACTGAATGAAATATGGGAAGGGGGAAGCAAATAAAAGCCAAGAGAAATAATACAATGATAATGATTAGTCAAAATATATTGGTAATCCCAGTAAATATAAATGGGCTGAACTCACCGGTTAAAACACACAGCTTTTAGATGCAATAAGAAAGCTAAATCTAACTAATATTGTACTTGTAAGGTACAAAGCTAAAAAAAAAAAAAGATACAAAGTTAAAAAAAGAACACATACTATAGGTAAAAGTATGTGAAAATATACCTGGCAAATACTAACCACAAGAAAGCTGTTGTACTTGTATAATACTACAGTAAACACTCATCAAGGAAAGTGGATAAAGCAAGTGTGATACAGTAGTTTCCCCTTCTCCATGGGGAATACATACTAAGAGCCTTAGTGCATGCCTAAAATCAAAGGTAGTACTGAACCCGTATGTACTGTCTTTTCCTATATGTGTGTACCTGTGATAATGTTTAACCTATAAAAATAGGCATAGTAAGAGATTAACAACAATAACAATGAAATAGAAAAATCATAACAATATATTGTGATAAAAGCCATGTAAATGTGGTCTCTACATGATGAGATAAAGTGAGGTGAATGATTAGGCATTGTGATGTAGTGTTAGGCTACTATTGACCTTCTGACTGTACATCAAAAGGAAGATCATCTGCTTCTGGACCACAGTTGACCATGGGTAAATGAAACTGCAGAAAGCAAACTGTGGAGGGGGTGTGCTGCTGTATATTTATACAATGGAACACAAGAGTGAAAATTAATGATAAATATCAGAAACCTAATAAGCATCATCATCATCATAAGTTGCAGAAGGATATGTACATTATAGTATATTCATATGAAGTTTAAAGGCATGCATTTTAATATGATATTACATATCATATGGACACATACCTATGTAGGAAACAAATTAAATCATGCACTGTAATAATGAATACCAATTTGAGAATAATGTGTCAAATGGCATAAAAACAACTTGTGGAGTTTATTTGGGGATAATACCACCTTCCCGAAGCTTTGGTAGTATCTCAGAGGGAGAAAGGAAAGGTCAGAATTTATTGAGAATTGGAAGTTTTGTTCAATGTGGGTCTTATAGTGTGGGATCTTGATTAGGACTGGATAAAGACCATGATGTAACAGTGCAGGACTGGTGACAACAGCAATGGGAGGATTTTGGGAGGTAGTCAAAGAATCTTAGGGCAAAACCTGTCATTGAGGGACGCCTGGGTGGCTCAGTGGGTTGAAGCCTCTGCCCTTGGCTCTGGTCATGATCCCAGGGTCCTGGGATTGAACCCTGCATCAGGCTCTCCGCTCAGCGGGGAACCTGTTTCCTCCTCTCTCTCTGCCTCTCCGCCTGCTTGTGATCTCTGTCTGTCTAATAAATAAATAAAAACCTAAAAACAAACAAACAAACTGCCATTGTAACTTTCTATTGAAAAGTTGGTGAGTCTTTTAGGAAGTTGCTAATAACAAACAATCAAGCCATTTGCTTGGACAAGAATCTCCTGAAAGAGTCATCATATTAATGTCAAGAATAAGGCATTTGTGGGGTGGGGGGGGGGGTAAGTCATTTCAGTCCTCAGTGTCCAAAGAGAGTACGGGTGATGACTTCAGTTCTCAGTAGTTAGCTCTAGGGCAGAGGAATAGAATTAAGTGGGAGAGTGCAGAAACATCAATTCTGCCTATAATATTTTATTTCTCTTTAAAAAGCTGAAGCTAAAAAAAAACCAAAAAGCTGAAGCTAGTATATTGCAAAGAGTTAAGACTTGCCAAGGTGTAGTAATGGATTTACAAGTAAAATGCGATATCTTTTCTAGTATTTCTTTGCACATTTCTGTAGGCTTAAAATTTTGAGTAAATTTTTCTTACAGTAAGTTCTATGCCCAATGTGGAGCTTGAACTCACAACCCTGAGATCAAGAGTTGCATGCCCCACTGACTGAGGCAGCCAAGTACTGTTGTGGGGTGCATGGTTGGTTCAGTCAGTAGAGCATGTGACTCTTGATCTCAGAGTCATGAGTTCAAGCCCCACACTGGGAGTAGAAAGTACTAAAAACAAACAAACAAAACTTTTAAAAAGGTACTATTGTTTCATAAACAATGACCAATTCTTTATGTCCTTTTTTTCAGATGCCATATAGATCTTTATTTTTCTGATTCAACATCACAGATGGTCCAGTTATATTACAATTGAAGTAGTTGATGTTTCAGTACATTCTAATCATGGTTCTCAGGCCATCTAGTTCTACCTTGGTCAACTTCATAGGAACTCATCACTTCCCATGTCTTGTCAACCAAAATTTTACAACCTCCTCTCAATTTGTATCAATGTCAATTTATGTTGATTTTTTTTCTATTGAGAAGGTCATCTTGTATTCATATTTTCCATGGATTAAAGAGTGTCTTTATGTAGAGATGTACACACACACACACACACAGCTCATATGTTGTATGTACATATTTATACACATGCACACATATAGAATCTTACAATTAGAATTCTCCCAGGCCATCTTCTTAGCCAGTATATGAATTGCTCCTATAGAATTAAGTAGGAAGTAGAGGATAATGGTAGCAAATGGCTTCTGGAGTCATTTGGCGATGGGTTAGAATGTCAGTTCTGTGTCATTTACTAGCTGCATGACCTAGGGCAAGTTATTTAACCTTTGTAAGCCTCAATATTCTTCTAGGTAAAATGAGGATAATGGATTTTGTTGTTTAATGTGTATTTTGTTGTTTAAGTAAGAATGGATTTTGTTGGATTTTGTTGTTTAAATAAGAATGCATGTAGAATATTAAGCATATAGCTTAATATATAATGAGTCTTCAAAATATGTTAGTGATTTTTATTATCATTATCTCATAATGGTCATTAGCCTTCTTGACCTGTTTCAACAATAGCCTATTCTACAAAAAACAAACAAACAACAAACAAAAACCTGCTGTATTTTGGGGAATCTTCATTACTAGAAACATAATAAGCTAAAAGTCTTTGTCTGTAAACTCTACTCCCTTTATTTATTTTATTTTACTTTTCCAACTCCACTCCCTTTAAATTACAAACATAGGGTTCTCTGCTCGGCTGAGAGCCTGCATCCCCCCTCTCTCTCTGCCTGCCTCTCTGCCTATTTGTGATCTCTCTCTCTGTCAAATAAATAAATAAAATCTTTAAAAAATATAGCTAGCAGATTTCAGCATCACCTGCATATTTATTAGACTGGTAAACAAGTATTGGATATTCTGGTAGTCTGAAATGTTAACATTTAAAGGGCTTGATTTAGGTGTGTAATTAACCTGTTTCTAGGCATCTAATGAGTTTTAGTATCTAAGGTTTGGGGTAAAAGAAAGTCTTTTATTTCTTTTATTAACCTTTGTGTCTAAGTTTCGGCTTTTGCCAAACTCACCATTTTTGCTCTGTTTTGCCTTCTGTGTTTGTAGTCCATCTTCTGTCCCTTCGTTTACCAAAGTACTGATATTTCCAGGCAGCATGAGTTGCAGACTTTAATGGAGGTTTGGGGGGGTACTGAGGAGGGTTATATTTTAGGCTATCACAGCAAAAGGCTTAAAATTGAACATTAACCATTGCTGTTCTTCAAAGTTCTTCTAAGGGAGAATCTTCATTGGTTCTCCCTCTTGCTTGGTCCCTAGCCTCCTGCCATGTTGCTAGGTCCCCTTGTCTACTTTGTACTTTTTTTTACCTGTCATGTCTAGTTCATGCCCAACAATCCTTCAAACGCATGTTCATTTCTTACGTTACAGTTTATCCATCTATTTCTTGCTTCTAGCTCAAACCAGCTATACTCTGAGTGTTATCTTTCCACAACTGAAATGGCCTATTAATACGTGTTCTTCCAGATAAGGACAGTTTTCTTCCTGAGAGGAATTCTGCTTCTAGCTAGCTCTTACAGTAACACTCTACCCATGCTACACAGACATGGTATAAGGAAATATACCAATGTCCATAACAAAAGATCTATGGCATGTATGTTTCCACTAGCCTTTCTGCCACAGAAGACATGAATCAGCCACAACATGCTTTTCCAAAAATGGCTCAAAATCTTTCTCCTTCATGGTTGTAGCTCCTGCCGAAGATCCCTTTCCATTAAGGGTCCCGGATTCTACCAGATATCCCCTTCTGTGGTCCCATGATTTTGGGAACCAAAGAAGGTCCCAGCTGCTAAGCTCTGATGATATTACCTCTTCCCATGACTTCTTAAGCTCTAGGATTGGTGGTGCCTTTCTGCTTCTGCTCATCTGTAGGTTGTTTCACTCTTCCCAGTTTTCTTCTATCATATGTATCAAGTCTTTGTATTAAATTCCCTCCATTGGAAAGCTAGAGTGGTTTTGGTTTTTCTGATTGGACTGAATGATATAACTACTTTTAAAGCCAGTAGTATGCTTTATAGCTTTTTGGTAAAATCTTACTCAGGAAACCGCTAGTCAGATCTTTAAGCCATCCCAGTATGGCTACTTACTTCTGTGCTGGAGATTCCCTGTCTTCCCCATGTGCATGTGCATAAAACTTCTCCACTCTGCTCTTCGTTTAGGAGGCTGACCTCTACAAACTGCATTACCTAGGCTTGTTTGCCCTGTGGCATCCAGGTAGATTCTGTCTGCAACAGCAGAATGGAAGGTGGAGGACAAAGTGGGATATTTAATTCTTCAACCCCCTACTGGCTTTGTCTCTTTATCTAAGGCCATAGGTTTTTGGTTTCTTCCTCATGGCTACATGTCAGGCCAGATTCCAATCATGATTCCCTCCCCTTGCCCCCTTCAAGCCCAGGAGTGGTCATAGAAGCTTTCTGTTGCTGCTAGTCCTTAGGTGCTCTGCCATCTGTTGTTAGCCCTTAATCTTACCAACCCCTTTGTAAATCCTCCTTTCCTTAAAGTTTCTTTACTCTCCCTTTTTGATAATGCCACCTGCTTTCAGCTGGAGCCATGATCCACACAATCACATTCTTGTGTCTGCCAACCCACGCTTTGTCACTGCAGACTTTTGGGATCCTCTTTATATTATTCTATACCTGTACCTACACTGCTCCTTTAGTTTCTGGCTTCTGATTATTGGCTCTATTCCCGTCTTATTTCTGGTCCTGCTCTGAACCTTTGTACTTATTGTTTGATTTTGGTCTCCGCAGGCTGAAGTCCTCCCTCTCCCCAAAGGACTTTCTATTTCTGCTCCCAAGCTTCTCTGGGCAATCTTAGTTTGAAAACCCTTAAGCCTAATCTTCTTTCCAACCTGCTTGATAAGTCCCTAATCATCCCCAAACAGGGAGGAGCATATTTGGACTTATTCTGTATTACATTATTGTCCTTTCTTCAGTCTACTCTACAGCCTCCTCCCTGGGCAACCACATCCACGAACACCTCTGATGTATATGTTCATGTGAGCTCCAGACCTGTATATTCAATGGTCTATTCAACACTGCATATAGATGCCTCAGAGGTACATTAAGTTGAACATATCTGAAACCAAATTCACATCTCCTTTGATCCAGTTTTCCTCCAGTGTTCTGTGTCTCAGTGAATAAAGCCACCATTCTTGTTCAAACTCATTCTAGACTCCTTCTTCTTACTTACCCCACTTACTGCTTATCTAATTCACCACCAAGTAATGCAGATTTTATCTTCCAAGTCTATCTCCAAGCTACCCACTTCTCTTTATCCCTACCTACTACCACTTGGTGGCAAGTCTAAGGTATTACTAACCTTCTGAACCACTGCCATGGTCTGTCAAGTGGTCACCCTACATCTACTCTTGCCACTCTTCAATCTGTCCTCCATAGTCCTGCAAGAGTTCTCTTCCTCTTTGTACTAAAAATAAAACAAAAAAAACCCTATAGCATTGTCCACAATAGAAGGTTTTCCCCCTTCTCTCCTTTTATACACCTGTTAGATTTTAGTTTAGATAGTATCTCCTCAGTCAAGTCTTTCCTGACACTCTAGGCCTGGAAGGGCAGCATCCCTGCCATTTTATTTGTACCCAAGCACTCTATGCCTTGTCTTTAGAACACAGTATCCCCGTTACAATCTGATTGGTGTTGTCTATCCCAGTATGCTATAACCTTCACCAGGGCATAGGCTGTGCCTTGTGTTCACTGGCTAGCAGTGCTAGGAGGTGCTGAATAAATGTTGAATAAGAGAATAAATGAATGAATGAATTTAGGTACTCATTATCTTTGCCAGATTGCAAACTTGCCCACTGCAGATTAGATCTGCAGAACCTAGTTTAGTATACTGTACAATCTGTTTCTTTTATTCTCCTCTGTGTCCATACTTGATGTCCTCAATAATTACTGGATGTGAAAATGAATCAGAATACCTAGAATTGCTCAAGTTATCTTTCAAAATCTCCTCACTTATATTTAATAGGTGTACTTCCTTGTCCTGCCGTACCTATGTTCCATATTTTTGTCTCCTTTTCCTACAGGTACAACAATTCATTCTTTGTGGCTGGAGGACCCTCTTTTTGCCAACAATTCTCTCCCTTTTAATGTCATTGCATCTATTATAAAGCACAAATAGAACTGTTGTTTACATGTAGAACACTACACAGTTTTTTAAAAGTGCACTATTTTTACCTAAGAGGGGGGGGTTCTCTTTTCTAGGGGTGAGACGGGAGATAATCATGCATATGATGAGGGATTGGCATTGACTGTAGGCGTTAAGTCAACTGATCAGAGGATTGGGATTTGCATTGTGGGTGATAATCCATCCATATTTCTGCCTCTTCCCTTCATTCATGTAAATTAAAGCTGCAGGATCTGCCTTTGTGTAAACTTCCCTACAGTCTGTTAATATGCATTGCTCTGGCTATAAAATTGAAGAGATGGAGGAATTCTGCCTATTTGTTTTGAATTTGGGCACAGGGAGTTAATCATCTAGAGAGCTCAATTGTTGCTGGCAGAACTTGGAGTATTCCAGCATGGAAAGCTTTGAAATATCTATTCAGTGCTCAGAAAGCAAAGCATGGTGGGATGAGTACTAAACTAGGAGTTCAAAGACTGACAGTGTCACCTTGACTCAGCCTGTGTGTAACCATGAATGCCTCCCTCACCTCTGTGTTCACGTAACACAGACTATAATATCTCCACCCAGTTACTCACAGGGTGGCTGTGAGGATCAAATAAAGAAAGCACAGGGAAAGGTACATTAAGAATGATAACCTATGAGGGGAGGGAAATGTTGAAAGACTGATATTTTAGATGCCTTATCTCACTCTTCGATCACTTTCACTGGAAGCTGGCATTCATTATCTATTTTTCACATCTTACTACTATAGAAACAAGTGCATCAATAACTTTGCAAATCAGAAGAAAATAAAGGCTGGGAAATTGGGGAATAAGAAGAAATAACGACATCTCAAAATTATGAATCCCACAGGGTGTCTCAGTCAGTTAAGTGTATGACTCTTGATTTGGGCTCGGGTCATGATCTCCAGGTCATGAGATCAAGCCCTGAATCAGGCAATGTGCTAAGTGCGCACATTCTCACTCTCTCTCAAAAATAAAAATAAAAATTTACAAACTCCACAAATTGGCAGCTGTTCCAATTTATATCAGAGTGAAGAGACTAATGTTCTTTACATTCTTCAGACAATAGATATGTGTTATCAGCAAACCAAGAAGTTTATTTTCCAGGGATCAAAAATGACATGCTAAATAATAATTGAAATATTAGGTTTGTTTTTATACCATATGAATCTATCTGAAATATTGACAACTTCAAACAAAAGAAACCAAATTTTTTTTTACACAGTTCTTCATTTTGTTAAAAAAAGTTCCTTTACTACAAATGCAGGTGAATAAATGTATTACTAAATATAGCCATTTCATTGAATCAAGTGGACCTCTCTGACCTACGTAGTAAGTACAGTGGGGTCAAAGTCACTTATGAGTCCAAAACTTCAGATTTGGCATGGATAGAAAGGTTAGGCTGGATGAACCCATCTTTACTTGATTAACCTTGATATTTCCTGCCTGATACATAATACACACGTCTTTTTACAATATACCTTGTTTTATACAACCCATGATTCTGAAATGTATTCAAAGTACATTTTTAGAAATTGAATTACTTTTAAACGTATTAGGAGAGTGTACCATTTAGAAAGTTCATATGTGAGTCTTCTTTTTATTAAGTTGAATTATATGAAATTGTGGAGAGTTGAGCACTTTTGACCTATGGAAATGACAATTTCCTATGGGCCCGCATAATAAAAAGTAAAGAATCACTCTTTCACCTTAAAACAGAGTACATCTACACATAAATAACCTGTTTATATACATTTAGGTTATCATGCAACTTTTGGAGAGTGGGGATGGGGGAGGGAGTTGCCAAGTCAGCATTTTGGATAGATGGATAAATTCAAATTATGCCCACTGATTGCTCTAGCTGCCTCTTTGAGTAGTAATATATGTTAATTAATATATCGAGGGATAGAATAAAATTAATACAAATGGAAAAATAATTGTCTTTACAGTAATTTTGCTATGATGAAAACATTCGGTTTATTTTCCTAAAGATTAAGTACCATGTGAGTCACCATAATGACACATCTGCTTAGATGCAGCTCCATTTATGTTATCACTAGAAATTGCGTGGGGGGGCGTTGGTTAGGTCACCATTTTAGTGCAACTGTGCTGTGGGTTTTGGTTAATGCTCAGTGAAGATCTGGATCCCATGGGGAAGTTGTGATGAAAGAGGGTGGTTGTTTTCCAGGTGAGTAACCTAATCATAAATCAGGACTCTTCATCCAAGTCAGTGATTAAAGAGCAGTTTTAAGCTCCAGAAATTAGGGTTCAGGAGGTCAGGTGAACAGGAATGAATTTGTAGCCTGTCTCTTCATCAGCTCTGGGAACAAGATATTGAATATCTTGCTAGTCACTGCTGTTGAAAGTCTCATCAGTTCCCTCATGTTATCCAGCCACTGACTTCCTAACCGTAAAGTGCATTCAAATACTGCAAGCGCAAAAGAGAGAGCCTGGAGCAAGGGGATATTTATGTCCTTAAGAAATTGTGGGAAACATTGCCAGCCCTCGATGAAGTCCATGTAAGGCTGCTAAGAACTAAAATGTTGAAGGGTATGTGGAGTCTGGCTTTGAAGGCAGACACAACTTGAACTACCAAATGTAATAATATAAGCGTCACTATGCGTTTTGGAAAACGTAATGCCTAAAGGGAAGTACATGCCCTATTGGAGTCTTAGCCTGCCTGCCGATCTCTTCTGAATGGTGCAGAAATCAGCTGCCAATTCTCAAGGTCCGCTTATTGTAACAAGTGAGCCAGAGGCACCAGACTTGCTGCTAAGTTTAGCTCTGCATGTGGGGATTTCACACTTTGCAGCCCCTTGGAGAGAAGAGTATTGGCAAATGACTCTGTATAAAAGTAGAAAGCACTTGGGAATTTCACCACCAAGCTAGATTTAGATCAGAGTAAAGGGGCCAATCTAAATTGGTAACAGACTAGAGAGAGCTGTGTGTGTCTGGCGGAGGGCGCATTAACCCAGTCCAGACCATTTCTCCCTCACCACACCCGCAGTTCCCGAGGGAGCACCCTGTGACATTTGATGACCCTCCTTTAGGGGCCAGAGAGAACTGACTATTTTTTAAGGCGGGTAGAATTATTTTAAGCAGGTAGAAATTGACAATGTGCATGTTCATTTTTTGGCGGCAAGTAGATGACCCGCCTTCTCATTTCTAATTTGTAAACAGGACTCATCTCCTTTGGTTCCCTTTTGGAACATTCGTTTTTTAAAAAAATCAAATTCTGTACTATTGGCATACTAGGCTACTTATGGGAGTGGAATTTCTTAAAAATATATTTCTCTTATAGGTAATAAGCAAAACACTTCCTCTTTTGGCAGGGATCAGGAAGGGAAACGCCTTTTCCAGGAAAGACAAATGTGACATTTGAGGACATTGATCTTAATAAGGATTTGCAGGAGGGTGGTGTTTAGTCTTTTCCTCCTTTGTCTTTT
>NC_081575.1:36605831-36624300 GCF_022355385.1 Mustela nigripes
AAAAAAAAAAAAAAACCTGGCACCCAGAGGCTTGAATGTTTTGTCCAAAGCCACAATCATACAGTGACAGAATACCAAGATTATTTCATTTCTGCTTTAAAGTCTAGTTGGGTCTTTTTTGCCAGGGCCATCTTTAAACAAAATTCATATTTTGGTGCAACTCAATCCTGGAACGTGACAGGGAGGGAGGAAAAAGGTAAAGAAACTGCACGTATAATGGAGGTTTCGTTGTCATGACCACATTTGGACTTACTTTTCACTTGGTTTGGGGGAAGCTCATGATTCCGGATTTTTGTAATACATCTGCCATTATCTAAGTTTTTGAAAGTCTAGTAATAGTAATAACACAGATATAAAATGCACATTTTCCCTCTCTAAATGAATTTGTTGACTAGCAGCTTCTTTCTGCAAACTTGCTCTTTAAACATCAACAGTTTCTTTAAATCTCTTCTTTGGTTTGGGACAAACCCAATGGCCTTGGATGATAAAATCATAGTTTCTTTGGGAAAAGGGTTTGTGGTCCCTTCTATTAACCTCTGACATGAATTAGCTTCATGTCAGCAGAGGCCAGTCTTTAGGGTCCAAGTGCTCAATTAAAGCTTGTCCTTTTCTCAGGGGTACTCTCTTTGAACCATTAACCCCCGTGAAAGCAGATCTTTCTTGTTCTCGGAACTTCCAGGGATCCTGTGTTTTTTACAATAGCTGCATATGAATTTCTGTGGTCTGAGGTTTGCTCAGGGCCCAGGCTCTCTTTGGTTACTATGGCAACCTGCCCTCCCAACCAGCTGCCATTTCCTTTATTCCTGGCACAGAATGAGTCTTAAGCCTTTTAGATATCCCACAAGCAGAATCAAGATAAAGAACAACACGCGCACACACACACACACAAACCATGAACAGCTTATTCAATAAACAACTTGTTGATTTCCCTACACAAGAAGCCACGTGCAACAAAATAAACTTTCCCCGACATCAACATCCAAGGGTTTACTGAGATCCACTAAAGCCTGTCGTCAGCCTGGCTTTACGGAGTGGGGATTCGACTCTGCATTTCTACATCTGTGAACTGAGGGACACTTTCGGTGCTCTCAGAAGTGATGGGTGAGATGACATGTTTGAGCCGAAGGAGCATCGTGAAGAGCAGGATGAGGAGAATGGCCAGGAGGCTCAGGAATAAGCCCACATACATGTAGAGGTTGGAATACTTATCTGAGGTGGTGTCGACCTCTGTTGCCAGGGTGGGGAAATGGGCCCGGCCAGTGAGATTTCCATGGTACCTGAAATGCACCTCCGTCATCACTCAAGACTTCTGTGGGTATCTGTTTCTCTTTGCCTTCTATTGCCCTCAAGGCATTCCACAGTCACTCAGACCGTCTCTGAATACACTGGAGGTGTTCTAATAATCTTACACAAAGCAGTTACGACTTGAACCAAGTCAGTGGTGCACAAGCAGGAAAATGGTGATGTTCTAATTTGGCAATGGCCACACTCTGTCCAGCACCCCTATCCCTCAATAGGTTTTGTCAGAAATTCTTAATCATTAAAAAATATATATATAAATAACTCTTATTTTCCACAGTCCTACTCTCATACTGATTAAAACAAATAATGGTGAAACTGCTCTATAATACTGGTATGGGCACAAGAGATCACAGAGTGTGATATCAGGCTTTTACTCTACTTTGATGGTAGGAGAAAGGTTCTCTCTTTTACCTACGGTTCATCTAAGTGTGCACACTAATCACGTGGATTTAACTGGGTTCTTCTGTGAGGAGACTTTCTAAAGGATTTTGTGTATTTCAGGCTAAGCATATCTGAATTTTCACCCTTCTTGTCTCTCAGAGTCTCCCCTCAGGATGGAGCAGGTAAGGTTCCTGCCCAGCTGCCATGGCTTGAGGGCTGTAAGTCGAGAGAACGTGTGTTGACGTCCCTCACTGTAGGCTGCAGGGAACGTGTTGGGTAATTCTCAGAAGGAGGAGACCTCAGAGATGCCCGCAGCACTCTGTCCAGGCTCAGAAGATTTGACTTTTAAGATTCTTCAACAGATTTATACTCCTGAAAATCAAAAACAAAAACAGAAGATTTAGGTATCTAAGAGAAACAGATGTCAATTTCTTTTGGGATACAAATTAAGGGACATGTTGCAAAAATGTTTGTTAAGGGCAAAGTAGTTTTAAAATGATATCCTGAGTTTTCAATTTGCATGCCTTTTGCTAAGTGGTAAATGGTTATTAAAGAAAGGAAAAATTCAGATCACTGTACAGCAACTAATAGCTAGGTTAGATTAGGATGGTATTTTCCAAACTAATTGGTCATAAGATTTACCCAAGGTACTTAATAAAATAAAGACCAAGGGCCCCAAAGTAGAATTCCTAAATCATAACCTCCATAGTAGGGGCCTGGAAACCACTCTAGAGAGTCAGATTTTATTGGTCTGGGGTGGGGTCCAAATACTGGTATTTTTTAAGAGCTCCCAAGTGACTCTCACATTGCAGCCAAGATGAGAACTGCTGCTCTGGTTTAACCAGGAGATTTTAGCGCTGAAATAAAGAAGACCTAGGGGTGCCTGGTAGAGCATGTGACTGTTGATCTCAGGGTTATGAGATCAAGCCACACGTTGGGCATGGAGCTTACTTAAAAAAATAAAATAAAGAAGACCCAAATCTAAGGCTTCATTTTTCAAACTCCAGGTCCCCCTGCCATGATTCACTTTAATGAATCATAGAATTTTTAGGAACGCAGGCTTCCCCCAACTTTGTTTTTGTGTTTTTTCTCTCTCATTTAGGTCTGTGGAGTGGGGATGTACTTTTTTAAATAGATTTTATTTTTATTTATTTGAGAGAGAGATAGCAAGAGGGAGCAGAGCAGGAGGGAGGGGCAGAGGGAGAGGGAGACGCAGGCTTCCCACTGAGCTGGGAACCTGATGCAGGGCTCAATCTTGGGACCCTGGGATCATGACCTGAGCCAAGGACAGATGTTTAACTAACTGAGCCATCCAGGTGCCCCAAGAATGTACTTTCTTTCCCCAGTATTTGTAGATCAGAAGGAATTGAGAGGGTATGTCTGTTCCAAACAAATAACTATACCTTCCATTATTGGTAAAGACAGAGCCTTGTCTTTATTGGTAAAAACATTGCAGTGTGTGATTGGGGTCAACTACTTAATGTTGACATCTTCCAAAATGATTTAGCTTGTCATGCTGAACATGAATTTTGAATATGGATGACTAAAATAACCGATATAAACCCCCATCACCCATCAAGCTTCTCTGTGTAGTAGTAGGAGAGAGCTGACAATGTAGCCTAGTTCTGTCTCTTGTTAACATACCAGAAGAGAGTTCATAGAAATAGCTCCTACGATCATACTACTCTTACAATAATCTGAAATTGTGCCCCTAGCCTGGGAGCACTTAAAATTTGTATTCACTTGTCCATACTATACTTTCTGTAATCAGCATTCTTAGTCTACCAATCTACTGCTCTGTCTAGCAGAGCCATCTGGTTCATAAGAAACAAGGGTGAAAAGACAGGCTATCTTCTCACTGTCTTTGGACCAAAGGTCTAGGAAACATTTTTCCACTACTTAAAGCTACATTTATCTTGATTTCTGTTTCACTAGCAAGTAGAAAAGACAATCACAGTAGATATCCTTTAGTTCCCTAGAAACACCATCTCTCAAAGGCAATGGTTCATCAGAGCAGCTTGTTACCAATGCAGATTTCAGGTCTGTTCTTGGGAGCTGCTCCTCCACAAATGACTTGGTCCTTGACCTTGCTTGTTCTCTTAAATCCAGTTTTTCTCAAGGGCGTGATACATGGCTCAAGTCCCCCATGTCATTTGAAATGTAGATTTCTAGGCCTCTCCTTGGGCCTCCTGAATTCTAATAGCTTGGATCATGGCCCAGGAATATGCATCCTAAGCCCAAGTTTTTCAAGTGGTTCTTCGTACACCGAGTTTTCAAAGGTAACTGTAGGTTTTTCTCTCTAGATATCCCAGCCAAAGAACATAGCTAATCGGTCTTATCAGTGGATTGGGGCCCTAATTAAAAAAAAACAACTATTTAAAACAGCGTTCTGGGTTGAATTGTGTTTCTCCAAAACATATGCTGAAGTCCTAACACCTTAAACTGGTGAATGTGACCTCACTTTAAAATAGGCTCTTTGAAGATGCAATCAAGTTAAAATGAGGTCATTAGCTTAGCCCTCATCCAATTTGACTTGTGTCCTTATAAGAAGGGAAGACAGAGACAGAGATTGGAGTAATGTATCTGCAAGCTGAGGAATGCTGTGGGTTGCCAGCAAACCATAGAAACTAGAAGAGCCAAGGGAGGATTCTACCCTACAGACTGCAGAGAGAACATGGCCCTGCTGATGCCTTGATTTCAGACTTCTGGCCTCCAGACCTAGGAGAATAAATTTCTGTTGTTTTAAGCCACCCTTTATGTGGTACTTTGTTTATGGCAGCCCTAGGAAACGAATACACAGAGTCATCACCCGGAGTCCCTAGTGTTTTGGAACCCCTGGGGCAGTGTTTCTCGATGTGGTCCCAGGAAGTCCCTTCATCAGAATCACTGGGAGATGCTTAGGACATGCAGACTGCAAGGTCCTCTTCCTTGTTTTTTAGATCAGAATCTCTGGGGCTAGGACCCTGAAATCTACATTTGTGATAAGGTAACCACTTCGAATTTCGAAGCACACTCTGCAAGGAATGGTTTCTAGTCCCTGCTGCCCTCAGGATCCCTTAGGAAGAGGTTTGAAAATGTGTGCACCAGGTCCTTCCCCTAGAGGCTCGGATTCAGTAGGTCTGTGTGGGGCATGAATGTCTGTAATACTTAAAGCCCCACAGGTGACCTTGATCTGTAGCCGGGGCTGAGCAACACCCCTCTCCAAATACAGGAGAGTGCTTCAGATTCAGGACTCTGATGGTCCTGGGCAGCCCACATAGAGGAGAGAAGTGGAAGGAAAATAAACACTCACTGTTGGTGTCAGCCAAGGGGAGATGCCTCTTTAACGTTGGAGTATCTTTTTAGTCTACTGCAGACCTCAACCACACAGATTTGCATACTTCATAACATGCATGGAAAAAAAATAACACTCATGGACAAACATCTGTGATCAAACACCCACCAACTTTCAGATTGACAATGATTAATAATTTCCATAGATATCTACCTAAGCTCTTCCCCATCTTGTCCTACTGCTTACTGCTCCCCCCAAAATAATCAATACTCCAAATTTTGTGAATCATTACCTTGCTTGTATTTGCACACACACACACACACACACACACACCTATGCCTAAATAATATGTTGTTTAGTTTTGTTTTTAACTTCATAAAAAAAGTATCGAGCTCTTTTTATTCTGCATTCTATTACCATATGATTTCTCTACAACTTATCAAATAGGGTGACAAAGGAGTCAAGTTTTGGAGGCCCACATATTGTTTTTGTGGATTGTTATTGCCTTTGGACTTCACACCATTCTCCTTAGCTTGGCATTCAAAACTGACAATGCCCTGGTCCTGGCTGACTTATATCCTTCCACTACCTTCTGTTCTCAACAAGCTGGAATGTTCACTATCACCTACATCCCTGCCTTCCTTTTTTATTTGACCAGTTCCTTTCATCTTTACATATCTCTGTTTGGGGAAATGCTACCATTCTTCATGGTTTGGCTCATGAAACTGACCTTAATTTCCCACCTAAATCCTAATTTCCACATGCTCTGTATCACTCTAAGAGAATTTACATGTCTAATATTGTAAATATCTATTTTATGTGTTTCCCCCCAAGTGGTAATATATAAACCCCTTGAGGATCTTTTTTCAACATTCTATCCCTTAACCTTGCTCGCAGTAGCTGTTTGATAATTATTGAATAAATGCATGGGTACAAAGAAATGTACCTGCACTGACAATTTGAAGAGAAGCATAGTTTTATTTTTGTTCTGACTGCTCATATACCTTGGAGAACAGCTGGAAATTCCCTTTTCTTTTCATTGCTCTTTCCCATCTCTTACTGTGCAAAGGAAACTAGATTCCTGATTATAATCTGGAATTAAGGAATAATCACTGTTAGAAACTCTGCTCTTGAATTACTACTATCCATTATATAATTTTAAAGAACAACATGGGATGGGTTTATAGACTTACATTTTAGGAAGTTTAATTGTGTCTATAGATGCTTTTCAGTAACAACTGATAATACGTTGTTGCACATTTGACCCTGAATCTTCTTCAGGTCTGAATATTTATTAAATATTTATTAGAATTCTCTAAAGCTTGGAGAAGTCGTGTAGAACAGTGATCTCATGTCCAGTTGTCAATCTCTTTACACATTCCATTTGAGGGTTTGGAAAACTAATCACATATTTCTTAAAACCTCTATAGTTTTGCAGGAGACCAAACACCCTGGTGAATTCAGAGAGGTCTATTGATTTAATTTCTGAAATCCATTAAGGACTTTGAGATGAGTAAACGAAAAGTGAGGTACTGGGGAATCCCCTTTGTTACTCTGGTCCTGTACCTGTGACAGCTTCTTGTCAGAGCTTTCCAAACAGGATTGCCATAGCTCCCATTGCTAACTAATTAATGGGTTGCACAGATAATGTGATTGCTCTGTTCAAAGCTATGCACTATTCGTGAAGAAAAAGCACAGCGCAATTTCAAAAGGAATTGACATTCTATTGCTTCTGAAGGATTTGATTTTCATGGAAAGACCCTTACACAATTTTAGTATCCTGCAGTCTTTACTTAGAAGCTTATAAAATAATCACCAGACTCCAGTCTTTGTAAAAGTGATTGAAAGCTGTGGAGGGATAAGGAGGGGAGTGCGGAATAGGGAAAAGGATAAGGAATTAGGGGGGGAGGGGAAATGGAGAGAAAGTGGGAGAAGGGAAGAAAGGAAATGTGAGGAGTAAGATGATGAGGGATGTATGAATAAGAGGTGGGAGAGAATGATTGACTATGAAGCAGAGATCCAGGTAGGGATGCAGGAAAACATTGGGAAAGGAGAGAGGAGGAAAAAAAGGGGGAGGGAAGTTTGGGGGAATCACAAAGGCAAAGAGATTAATTTAAATAATGGTCCAATGTCCACCATTAACTTGAACATTTGGTTCTCTTCACGTTTCTAATGTAAATCAAAATACCCACAAGGGATGTGAATGCACCTTTGGTTTTCTGATTGCATGTTTTGTCATTAACTTGGTAAATAAAACTCTTGGTAACCAAAAAAGAAAAAAAAAAGAATTATTGTGTTTTGGTCTAAACATCATAATGCTAAGTCTTTGGCAATGTTCCAGATCAACATAGTATACGTAACCTCACAGAGGTAAAATAATGTGCCCACCCAGATCATGAAGGGAATGTGGAGCTTTCTCCATCCATCTCTGAAAGGGATCCCTTGGGTAAAGCTTGTTCCTAATAAGAGCAACAAAGTTCTGCCTGGACCACCTAAATCAGTTCCATATTTATTCAGCAAAGCTTTGGGTACCCACCACCTACCAGGCACTTGGCTAAGTGCTCAGGATATAGAGAAAAATGGACCCGGACCCCACTGTTGGTCCTGAAGGAGCTCCTAGTAGTTACTTTTGCTTTGTTATTTAACATGATAACGTTCTGAAAACAATTCACCTGGTAACTTTGCATTTTTCTGCAATTCCCAGAGATAGGTAAGGAAAATGATCAGTGAAACAATTCAGACAAGAGAGCCCAAATGATCAATTGCAACAGCTTGCAGGAGTGAATGCAGGCATTCCATTTCGTATTTACCTGCCCAGTGTGAGTGTGAGAAAACTGAGGGAGAAGCTGTTAAGAGTATCTAGTTTCACATGAGCCCCATGGAAAAAACAACAACAACAACAACAATTCCAGCAGCAAGTGCTTCTTCAATGGCTAGAGCCATTAAGTAATAAGCTTTCTCAAGTGGGAGTTGCTATATCTTCTGCTGCAGATGGTGCCTATTTGTCACACCTGCCGATAAATAAGATAATGCCGCTCGTTTCACCGTGAATAACATCATAATATTTCCAAATCTCTCTTACCTTTCCTGGTTTACGGGATGAATGGGGTTGGCCATTTAAGTATCTCTTTTGAAGCTTGCACCGACAGGCAACTTGTTCGGGAACACCTCTGGCATATCTGGAAAATAAAATGCAAGCCTCATTTTGCCAGAGAAGCAGGACAATGTTCGTGCAAAGTATGCTTTCTCTCTCAGTCTCCTCAAGAGTCAGACCTTTCCAGCGCAAACCCAGAAAAGCACCTTGCATTAGTTACTTAAAATGCCAGTTGCCACTTATGGCTTCAGAGGGCAGTTTCAGATGCCTGCTCCTTATAAACCCCAAAGAGCCAAGAGGGGTGCCTGTGTGGATGTGCACATACCGTCTGGAACACTTGAATGCAAGCAGTCTGAGCACTTAAGTCCCCAGGTCCTCTTTCTGCAGGCAACAGTTTAGAGTATGCAGGAAAGGTAGTGAATCAGCTTTGCTCTGCCTTCGCAGTGTGTGCCTGTGTGCCGCGGAGAGGGAGGAGATAAGAGAGAAGCTGAGAGGCAAAGTTTGTATAAGCCTTCCACTTTAACCCTTTCGAGCCTCCCTCACACAGCTGTAGGATTAGCAAAAACTCCCTGTCTTTGTCAAAGCTTCTCCATGTGTCATTTAATAGGATCAGAGGTCTTGCTCAAATCAGGAGGTTTTTCATCCAAGGTCTGATAGTAATAGATGCTTAGAACTGAAACCAAGCATGCTGGCATGTAGTGGGATTTACATGATTTCATCTTTGCAAACAGAGTGGATGCAGAGGTGTGTTCCCAGGTTTGGGAAACCCTTTTCTTTCTTTCTTTCTTTCTTTCGTTCTTTTTCTTTTTTTCTTTCTTTCTTTCTTTTTTTTTTTTTGGCACCTACTGAATACTTTTATTTTGAATTCTTATGGAAATGTAACATCAGTTTTGGAATCTAGGTCTGAGTTTCTCGTTGGACGTCTAAGCAAGTGCAGAATATCTTTATCGAAAGTGTATGTGTCCCGGGTATGCGTTCTATTATAAATGGCATGTCCACCTGTACTTGAAATGGTTCTACTGTGTTATAGATACTGTGGTAGGAGGAAGGGGATTAACATTTCTTGGGTGCCTACTCTTTTCAAGTGATTCATGTAGAGAACTTCACTGAACCCTCACAACAGCCCTATGACCTGGGTATTATTATCCTCACTTTACAAATTAGGAAACTGAGGCTCAAGGAGGCAGTATCTTGTGCAATTTAGTAAGCTTGGAGCAAGTATTCAACAACAAGGCAGCATGATCTCAAATTGTCTGCTCTTTAAGCAGTGGTTCTTAAACCCTTGTGGGTCTTGGATTCCTCTGAGAACCTAATCAAAGCTGTGGGCCTTCCCCCCCTCAAAAATAGGCATAGAATTTCCATGCTCCATGGCCCATGGGTTAAGAGCAGCTGAATGGACCTCATGTCACTTTTCCAATATTATAACATTAGTGCATTGTTCATTCAACAACTCATGGTCATCAGCAATTTTTACTACAAAATTGGTAATAATAGTATACAATAATAATAGTATAATAATGGTAGTATATAATAATAGTGTTATGCCAGTATTTAAGAAATTCCCCTTAATCCCCAAATTCTAACAAGCCTTGCATCTTCTGTATTTTCCTCATTCTGGGAGTTATGGTGGGTGGAGTCTCCCCTTCAAATCCTTTTTTTTTTGTTTTTTTTTTAAGAATTTTATTTATTTGTCAGAGAGAGAAAAAGAGAGCATCAGGCAGAGGGACAAACACGCTCCCCACTGAGCAAGGAACCTGACCTAGGGCTCCATCCCAGGACTCTGGGATCATGACCTGAGCTGAAGGCAGATGCTTAACCAACTGAGCCACGCAGGCATCCCTCCCCCTCAAATCCTTAACATTTAGTTGGCATAATCTAATACCGTATGGACTCTGCTGGGGTTGCTCAAACTGGAGTGGTATGCTCAAGATTCATGAAATTACAGGGTAAACATAATGCATTTTTCTGGAGGATTAGTTTTACTTGAAACTTCAGCAGGGAGGACCTAGGTAATTTGAGCGATAATTTGCAATACAGTTTCTATGAAAAACACATATTGTAGAACAAAATACACATTTGATAAGCATTTTTACAATCAAGTGTGAGACTTAAGAGAAATTTTGCACTTAGGGCGGGACCTTTTCAGGCCACCCATCTTCTCTGTGGAAACATGTTCATTCTATTCTGCCATCTGGGGTATTTCAGTGGAGAAATTCGAAGGTTATAGTGTAACAAATACACCATGGATTTTGAAGTCAGATGGACCTGGATTTCAGCCTCAACCTTCATCTGTATTTTCAGGGCTACCTTGAAAAAGCCAATAAATTTCTTTGAGACTAAGTTCTCTCATGTGTAAAGGTAGGAAAGACTCTCATCACGAGAATGATATGAGGAAATATCTCTGAAGCAAGCCCTACATGTTAGATGCTCCGAAGAGAATAGGGCTACTTATATCAGGTTTCACCAAGTCTAATTTTTTCTTTCCTAATTAGAACAAAATAAGCCCTAGGTAACATGATATTATTGAAAGTCAAGTTTCCAGGGAGACATAAAAGGTTCCCCTATCTCAGATTATCATATACAGAATTTATAGAGAAAATGTTCCAGAACAGATTCCAAGAAATAAAAAGAAGCCTGATTGTGGAGGAAAGTGGGAAGGAAAACTCGTGAAAACATTTCTTTCGAGAGATCTGTTGCCAGGCTAAGGCTTCACACCACCTTCCACAGGAGTGCTTGGATACATGACATGTTACCTCCTTCACTTCAACCCTAGTGAGAGGGTGTTTCACTGGACCATGCAGAGAGCTTGACATTTGTTCCCTGCAGTAAAGGCAGAGGATTAGGGCTGTCCTCCACTCTGAGAAAGCTAATGTGGCCCTTGGCAGGAGGACAGGGTTTGCTGTGTTGGGATTGGCTGACATTCCCAGGATTTGTCGGGGCAAGGGATGTTTGAGTGTTTCCTGGAAAACAAATGGGGGTCATTCAAAAGAAAGAGCCAAGCTGGGGTCACCCTGGACCCTGTCTAATAGAACCACCTAGAGGGGTGGAGAAACCCCAGCAAAAAATAGCTGGAGATAACAGTCACATTCTCAGGGGCTGAAGAAGGAGTTGTAAACTATGAACCTGAATAGAGATGCATCAACCCAGGGCTCCCAAATTGTACAGGAGGAATCCGCAGGGATGGGGGCCTTTAAAGAAGCCAAAGAAGAGCCAAAGACCCAGAAAGTGGGAAGCCATTCATTCTACCAAGGAAGAATTGACTAATACCTTTACTGTCTTCTCTATTCCTGCTCTGCCCTGGTGAGGGTCCAAATAGGAGTTGATAAGTGGAGAGAAAAAGAAGAAAACCCAACAGCCTCTCCTTCTCCAAAGGCAGGTGGCCATGACCTATAGGCCTTAGCATGGAGTAGGAAGGGGAACCTTATTTCTCAGTGAGCCTGAATAATTTGATTCATATCTCGGACTGAATATGCCCTGATTACTGAACCAAGTTCGTGTTTTGTGACTTTGAGTGATCTGATGACTGTTGATTCTCGAAGAAATGAACAGAAAAGTCATGTGGTCTGCCCAAATTTCTATCCAAGGGAAAAATTTACCCTAATGGAGTACATTTTCTTTGCACATCGGGAGACAAAATAACATCGTTTCTTGAACTTATCATAAGTTACACTTTAAAAAATATTGATTGGATTAGTTAATTCATTCTTTCATTCAATGAACATCTGAGTGCATATTATGTGGCAGGCATTGGGTTAGAAATAGGACACACAGTGAAATGAAAATTAGTCTTCACCTTCAGACTGCTAGTCTATGGCAGGGGTCAGCAAATTTTTCTGCGAAGAGCCAGATAGTAAATATTTTAGGCTTTATGGGACACTAAAGATCCTATTGTATATTCCTCTTTTTTGAACCAATTCTGTAAAAAATGCCAGAATCATTCTTGAAGGCTATACAAAAAGAGGTCATGGATCAGAGTTTGCACATAAGCCCTAGTCTGCTGGTTCCTCATGTGTGTAAGAAACAAATTTTTTAAAATTTCCAATTACCATATGTATGTTATAATTGAAGTTGTGTTTCATGAACTTGGGGAAGAGATGCAGAAGAGCATTGCCTGACTCTGATTGGGGAATTGGGGCTTTCTGAAAGTGGCAACATCAATTTGGGACCTGAAGGATGAGTAGTATTTAGGGTAAAAGGAGGTAAGTGGTATTCTAAGCAGAGGGAGCTGTCTATATAGAAACACCAAAGCTTGACAGAGTTTGGTTTGCTTTAGAAACTACAGAAAGGTATAATGAAGCTTGCAGAGGTTAAGCAGTTTGATCAAGGTCTCACAACTAGTAAGTGATGGAGCCTAATCTCTTAGCCTAGCTGTGTCTGACCCTAAACCCATGCTCTTAGCCACTGTAGTATACTCTTGCCCTGGTATGAAAGCTATGCCTAAGGCCCCTTCCTAATTTCCAAATCAGCAGCTCTGTCTGGCTCACTTCTGATTCCCCTGGGGGTGAAGATGTCAAAGTTCCAAAAGGATTTATTATAGGTCTTAAAAATAAGACAGTTTGTCAATAATGTCAGGTTGTCTTGATTAGAACCCTAGTGCTCCCCTTTAAAAATAACACTTCCACCTAATCAAACCGAGTACATTGCTCAAATTCAGAGTTTGCTCATTTTATCCTTACGGGAATGTGTTTTTTTTGTTGTTGTTGTTTTGTTTGTTTTTGTTTTTGTTCTTTTTCTGGTAACTAAGCTTTAGCACAATGATAATATAATTTCTTACCTTCTTGTTACATATTTAGGCATTTAGAAGGGATAGTACTATCCGGCTTGGACTACATATGGAGACTGGTGCAAGTACTGCTCCTACCTTTATCGCTCACATGGATGACCTCGGACATGTGAATTTTCTGAGCACAGATTAAATCTGTTAATTTCGTGTTAATTGCTTGGTGGGTTTTTATTGAGGTAGCCATGCAGCAACTATTCTCTGAAAATGCTCACCTTAGAGCCTCCCATGTCACCCGACAGTCAGCAATAATAGGGTTTAGAACCGGGAGGAATGACAATGGGTAAGGCTCAGCCTTGCTGTTGTGGGCATTTCAGTGGTCAGTGGTTATTAACCAGGGCTATGCTTTATTACCTAGGGGGCTCTTCCAAAATATAGAATGTTGGCTCTATCCCAGATCTTCTGCATGACTGAGAACTGAGAATATGTATTTTTTAAAGATTTATTTACTTATTTGAGAGAGAGAGAGAGAGAGAGATAAATGGAGCATGAGCAGGGGGAGGGGCAGAGGGAGAGGGAGAGAGGAAGCAGATTCCCTACGGAGCAGGGAACCCAACTCATTTGGGGCTCAATCTTGTGACCCTGAGATCATGATCTGAGCCAAAACCAAGAGTGGGATGCTGAACTGACTGAGACACCCAGGCGCCCTGAGAATATGTATTTTTAACAAGCTCCTCAGGTTAAGAAACACTGCCCTGGGGGTAAAAGACAGGTAGTTGTCTAATGAACTGACTGTACTAAAACTTTATCAGACACCTTGGTCTATACATAGAAAATCTGCTTATTTTTTTAAAAAGATTTTATTTATTTATTTGAGAAAGAGTAAGGAAGAGAGAGAGCACAAGCAGGGGCAGAGGGAGAGGGACAAGCAGACTCCCCACTGAGCAGGAATCTTGATGCAGGGCTCCATCCCAGGACCTTGGGATCATGACCTGAGCTTAAGGCAGAGGCTTAACTGACTGAGCCACCTACGTGCCCCAAATCTGCTTATTTTTTTACAGAAATAGAAAAAAATCCTAAAATTCATATAGAACCACAAAATACCATGACGAACCCAAACGATCTTGAGAAACAAGAACAAAGCAGGACGTATCACTCTTCCTGATTTCAAACTATATTACAAAGCTATAGTAACTAAAACAGTACAGTACTGTCATAAAAACAGACAACATAGACCAATGGAACATAACCAAGAGCTTAGAAAAGAATTCATATATATATATATATATATATATATATATATATATATATATAATATTTGACATGAGAGCCAAGAATACTCAATGGAGGAAAGATAGCCTCTTCAATAAATGGGGTTGGGAAAATGAAATTCATACACAAAAGAATGAAATGTCCATATACCATTCACAAAAAGTAACTTGAAATGGACTAAACACTTAAATGTAAGACCTGAAAACTCTAGAAGAAAACATAAAGAAAAAGCTCCTTGACATTGGTCTTGGCAAAGTCTTTTTGGATATGACACAAAATGCCCAAGCAACAAAATAAAAGCAGAAATAAACAAGTGGGACAACATCAAACTAAAAAGCTTCTGCACAGAAAAATAAATGACTAACAGAATGGAAAGGCAACCTAAGGATAGGAGAAAATATTTTGCAGGCTGTGTATCTTATAGGGGGTTAATATCTGAAATATATACGTGGCTTACACAACTCACAGGAAAAACAAACAAGTTATCCAATTAAAAATGGGCAAAGGACCTGAAGGGACATTTTTCCACAGAAGATATAGAAATGACCAACAGACATATGAAAATGTGCCCCACATCACTCATCATCAGGGAAATGCAAATCAAAACAACAATGAGCTATCACCCCACACCTATTAGAATGGCTATTATCAAAAGGACAAAAGAAAAGTGATAGTGAGGACGTGGAGACAAGGAAACGCTCTTGCACTTTTGGTGGGAATCTAAACTGTGTAGCCTCCACAGAAAACAGTACATCAGGTTCCTCCAAAAACTAAAGATACAAGTACCATATGATTCAGCCATCCCATTTCTGGGTATATATTCAAACAAAAAGAAATTACTGTATTGATTTGTACCCCCAGGTTTTTTGCATCATTATTTACAACAATGGAGAAATGAAAATGATATGTGTTGACAGATGAATGTATATCTATATCTATATATGAAATGGAATATTGTTCAGCCATAAAAAGGAGAGAATCTTGCCGTTTGCAAAAACATAGTGGCCTTCAGGCCATTATACTAAGTGAAATTAATCAGAGAAAGACAAACACTGTACGTTATCACTTATACATAGAATCTTTAAAAAAAAAATGAAATCATAGAAACATAGATGGCTGGGTGGCTGTCAATGTGGGCCAGTGAGGAAAGTGAGTGAAAGTGGTCAAAGGGCACAAATTTCCAGGTGGAAGATGAATTAGTCCTGGGGATGTAATGTATAGATAGCATGGTGACTATAATGAGCGACATTGTATGTATATACTTAAGAGCTGCTAAGAATGCATCTTAAAAGTTCTCACCAGATGGGGCGCCTGGGTGGCTCAGTGGGTTAAGCTGCTGCCTTCGGCTCAGGTCATGATCTCAGGGTCCTGGGATCGAGTCCCGCATCGGGCTCTCTGCTCAGCAGGGAGCCTGCTTCCCCCTCTCTCTCTGCCTGCCTCTGCCTACTTGTGATCTCTGTCTGTCAAATAAATAAAAAAAAAAATTTAAAAAAAAAAAAAGTTCTCACCAGCAAACTATGTGAGGTCATAACTACATAAAGTAACGGACATGTTAACTAACATTATGCTGGTGATCATTTTGCAATATATATACCTATCAAGTCATCATGTTGTACACCTTAAACTTACACATGTTATATGTCAATTATATCTTAAAGGAGCTAGAAAAGAAAAGAAAACTCTGCTTAAGAAAGGAGTATATAGAAGTTTACTGTTGTAGTGTTTCAGGATCCTGTATCATGGGTTTTTGGTACTAAATCAGGTGGATGCCAACCCAGCACCGAGTATGATGCTCTTGAGTGCTTCCAGAAGAAATGAGATGAATAGCACAGTGAGAGCTCAGATTGTAATGAAAGCAAGTTTATGTATTTTAATAAGTTAAAGATGGCAGACAGATGACATGCATATGTTGCCTGTTCATCCCAAAGCAACAAAGGAATACAAAAGATGTAATTTCACAATGATGAAGAGATTGGGTGAAAAAGGCCATCAGTGGATAAAAGATGGATGAATGTTGGGAAACAGATGGAGGAGTGGTGACAGATGAAGCCACAGCTTAGGATACTTGCAAAGTGGTGGGATGGTGAAAGAGAAAGGTTTTCTTTCCTGCATAAATGCTGGGTTTGAAGAAGAGAATGAGTGAGGTATGAAGCAGCAGTGGGGAGAATAAATTAAGTCATTTTTTAAAATAGAGCTGATTTTCCCTATCCCCTCCCCACTCTGGTGGGCAGAATGCCTTCCTCCATGACCTCTCAAAGACGAGAATATTGTTCTTTAAAGATATTGGGAGGTCCAAGAGAAAAGTATTCAACATTTTAAAAAAAAGATTTTATTTGTTTATTTGACAGAGAGAGATCACAAGTAGGCAGAGAGGCAGGCAGAGAGAAAGAGAGGAGGAACAGGCTCCCTGCTGAGCAGAGAGCCCAATGCAGGACTCGATCCCAGGACCCTGATATCATGACATGAGCCGAAGGCAGAGGCTTAACCCACTGAGCCACCCAGGCGCCCAGTATTAAACATTTTTGCACTTAGGAATCCTCCCAACAAAATAGTTAGCTCTGTATTCATGTATATGAAGCTTTCAATCACTTTTTCATTGCCTCATTTCTCTCATGTGAACAACAACAACAAAAAATCAATGACCACCAGATATTTGAGGAAAGCTTTCAAAGTTAAATTTGATAAACAAATAGGAAAAAAATAGTACAGAATCCTTGAGAGAGAGAGAAAAAAAACAGAGAGGCAAACACTCTAATTACTATAGTAAGAGAGTTTTAAGAAAACATTTCGTTTATATAAGAGGAATAGAATATTTGAAAATAAATGATCAGAGAAAAGGAAAGTTCTCTTGAAATAAAAATATCATTTTTGAGATAAAATTCAAGGGAAGAGCTGGAAGAGAGAGTTGAGGAAATATCAAAGAAAGTAACACAAAAAAGACTTAAAAAAGTAAAATGAGCTAGGGAAAAAAATGATCCATAGAGGGTAAACCTGGGAGATCCAACATTTGACTAAAAGGAATTCAAGAGAGAATAAAACAGAATGATCAAAGAAATAAAACAAGAGAATTTTTTCAGAGTATATTTTTGTGGAATTTCAGCATGCAAAGTATAGAGACATTCTCAAACCTTTCACAAAAACAGGTAACCTAGGAAGAAATAAGAATGATATTGACATGGGATTTCTTTTTTTAAAAAATTATTTATTTAGTTTGGACAAAGAGTGCATGTTGGGGAGGAGCATAGGGGGAGGGAGAAGAAGGGGGAAAGAATCTCAAGTATGCTGAACATGAACCCTGGAACCTGGAGCCAAATGTGGGACTCAGTCCCTCTTCCCAGAGATCATGACCTGAGGTGAAACCAAGAATTGGATGCTCAACTGACTGAGACACCCAGGCGCCCCAACATAGGATTTCTTATCAGAAATTTCACAGATGAGACAACGTAGGTGCAAAGCCTTCAAATTCTAAAGAAAATGACTTTCAGGGTGCCTGGCTGGCTCAGTCAGGAGAGCATATGACTCTTGATCTCAGGGTTGTGAGTTCAAGTCCCACATTGGGTGTAGTGATTACTTAAAAATAAAATCTTTTAAAAAAAGAAAATAAAAAGAAAATGATTTTCTTAGGCACAGCATGCTATAACCAGTTAAATAATCAGTCAAGTGTGAGTAGAATAAAAGCATTTTCAGATACAGATATCTTCTGGAATTAATCTGCAGCAAATACTTTCAAAGGAAATTGAGGGTTTAGTCCAGGAAAAAAAAAAAGGGAAATAAACCAAGAGGGAGGAAGACATCAACTCTTGAAAAGTGGCTCTGACCCATTAAGCAATGAAGTTCCAGGATGATAGCTGTGAAGTAAGTCTAGAGAGAAAATGGCCCACAGTGGAGTCTGTAGCTGAAGGCCTGTGGCAAGAAAGTTTCCAGAAAAAAGTTTCCATTTATTGGTTATGATGGAGACTTTGAAAAGAAATCAACAACCAAACTGAAAATGTAATACAGGCAGATAAAATAAGGTGGGGATAAAAAGCTACTAGAAACTCCAGAAAAAATAAAAAAGCTCGCTAAGAAAGAAAATATAACGTACTTCTTGGCTCTGAGGTAAATGCTATGTCCACAGTCATGATAAAGTACACACTGATGACTGACTTTAAATTTCAGATTAACCTACAGACAAAGCACAGAAGACTTAATTATAATTATAGAAAGAGTGCAAAAGAAACATACAGGCAGGGGCACCTGGGTGGCTCAGTCAGTTGAGTGCCTGCCTTCAGCTCAGGTCATGATCCCAGGGTCCTGGGATAAGCCTTACATTGGGGAGAGGGGAGGTCCCTGCTCAGGAGGGAACCTGCTTCTCCCTCTCCCTCTATGTGCTGCTCCCTCTGCTTGTGCTCTCTCTCTCTCTCTGTCAAATAAATAAATAAATAAA
>NC_081575.1:36624400-36711697 GCF_022355385.1 Mustela nigripes
TGTGCTCTCTCTCTCTCTCTGTCAAATAAATAAATAAATAAAATCTTAAAAAAGAAATATATAGGCATACCTTATTTTATTGTGCTTTGCAAAGATTGCTTTTTTTTTTTTTTTAAATTGAAGGTTTGTGGCAACCTTGTGATGAACAGTTCTATTGGCACCATTTTTCCAATAGTATTTGTTCACTTCTCATCCCTATGTCACAGTTTGGTACTTCTCACAGTATTTTTTGATACCAAATAAAACTATATTTTAGTAAAATAATAACTTTAAACAAAATTGAATTGATGACAATCATTAGAAAAACTTTAATCCAAACAAATATCCATAATTCCATTTCAATCATTTTTATCTTTCAGACTTGGGATGATGGTTTAAGAAAGATTGCTCAAGCATGGACAACAAGTGCAAATTTGAACACAACACCTATTTAGAAAAATCATATGAATGCCATCCAACTTTTCAATATGTTGGAGAAAATATATGGTTATATGGATTTAGCATATGTGCACTGAAATTCTAACAATATTTTATTATTATTATTTTTTAAGTAGGCTCCACTCCCAGTGTGGAGCCCAACATGGGACTTGAACTCACAGCATTGAGATTGGGACCTGAGCCAAGATCAACAGTCACATGCTTAACCAGCTGAGCCACCGAGGCTCCCCCTCATAATATTTTAAACATTTTCTTTATTATCATATTTGTTATGGTGATCTGTGATCAGTGATCTTTGATGTTACAGTTATAACTGGTTTGGGCCACCCTGAACTGTGCCCATTTAAGACAGGGAACTTAACTGATAAATGTTGTGTGTGTTCTGACTGCTCCACTGACTGGCTGTTCCCCAGTCTCTCTCTCCTTGGGCCTCTCTATTCTCTGAGACACAACAATATTGAAATTAAGCCAACTGATAACACTACAATGGCCTCTAAGTGTCCAACTGAAAGGAAGAGTCAATAGGTGCAACAAATTATATTGTTGTCTTATTTTAGGAAATAGCCATGGTCATCCCAACCTTTAGCAACCACCACCTTGATCAGTCAGCAGCTGTCAGCATCGAGGAAAGACTCTCCACCAGCAAAATAATGATGACTCTCTGAAAGTGTCAATGATGGGACGCCTGGGTGACTCAGTCGGTTAAACATCTAACTTGATGTTGGCTCAGGTGCTGATCTCAAGGTCATGAGCTTGAGACCCACATCAGCTCCACATTGGACACAGAGCCTGCTTAAGATTCTCCTTCTCGGCGTGCCTGGGTGGTTCAGTGGGTTAAAGCCTCTGCCTTCGGCTCAGGTCATGATCCCAGGGTCCTGGGATCGAGCCCCACATCGGGCTCTCTGCTCAGCAGGGAGCCTGCTCCCCCCCCCCATCTGCTTCTCTGCCTACTTATGATCTCTGTCTGTCAAATAAATAAATAAAATATTAAAAAAAAAAGGAAAGGAAAGAAAGCTCCAATGACAGTTAGCACTTTTTAGCACCAATGTATTTTTAAAATTAAGGTATGTATATTTTTTCTAGGCATAATGCTATTGCACACTTGGTAGACAATTGTATACCTTAAATATAACTTTCACATGCACTGGGAAGCCAAAAATTTATCTCTCTTTATTGTGCCTTTTGCTTTCTTGCCATGGCCTGGAACTGAACTTGCAATGTCTCTGAGCGACGCTTGTAACAGACGAGCACATTAGGAATGTAAAAGGAAGAGAATGGAAGAAACATATAATAAAGACATTGCACCCATAATATGTGAGATTCAAAGCAACTTAGAGAGGAATCAAAATAATTATGTAACTCTATTATATGAATGGGGGATGAAAGAGAATGATATAAATGAGACCGGTGGTAGAGGCATTTTATGTAGGGGTAGGAAGAGGTAAATACAAAACAGCAGAATGGGTAAATGAGGTTATCCTGGAGGGCATGACTAAGGGATGTGGCATGGTGGACCAGAAGCCTGTTGCTTTGCATCAGAGACCCTCCTGTCTTCTCTTAGGTTTTAACCCTGCTTGTGTATTACCTTGATAAATACCTGTTATGTAAGAAATTATCCTATCTTTTTTTCAGGTTTTTGTTTAGTGAAGATGGTCACCATGGAGAGTGGGATTTAGATCAGGGGAAAAAACCAATTAACAAGCATCTATGGAACAATTATGATGGGCCCAGCGACCTGCTGGGTGCTGGAAGGAGCTCTAAGAATACTGAAGACACAGTCTCTGTCCAGAAGAAACTTCTCGTCTGGTGGGACAAAACAATCAGTTCATAAAACAATCAGGGAATGAAAATACATAGTAAAATGCTGAATTGTTATGATGCTAAATTATGCCCACTAGTAGGGCAAGGGGAAGATGAAAGTAGTTTAGACTGAAATTAGCGAAGGCTTCAGGTAGTACTGGGGCTTGTTTCTGGCCTTGAATAATAGAAAAGATATCAATCGATCTAGAAGGGAAGGTCTTAGAGGAGGCCATGTGAACAATGGCTTGGAGCAGATTTTTTTTGTCCTGCTTAGTTATGTATTCTTAGGTAGAAATTTTTATCCTTTCTAATATCACCAAAAAGCTCTTTCTCTTTAAATCTCCCTAATACAACAACTTTCTTTGAGTGGATTATTTTTTTCTTGCTGACAGGGCCGTAAATTTTCTGTCGCTTTGCAGAATGGGAAGTGCCATTTACTAAATGAGCTCTTCTCTATTCTGTCCTCCTTTGGTGCCAAGTCTTAATAAAGACAGATGGGTTTCCCCCATCGTGCTGCCGCTTCCCATCTCGGGCTGATGAATATGAGACTGAGAGCCTGACCCCATCATTGTCAAGCAATATAAAAAGCTCTGTCCTTATTTATTGCCATGCTTTAATTACTGGGAGAAAAGTATCAATTAAGAAACAAAGGATTTGAAGTCGTTTCCACAAAACCAGGATGTCTGAGCAAATGAAAACCTTTTTTCTTTTCCGTTTTCTCTCCCTTGGTGGGGGAGAGTGAAGGTGGTGGGGGTGATTAGAGTTGTTTCAGTTAAATTTAATTAATAGGAACTCATGGCAGAATATTCTGTGAAGGGCGCCTGGGTGGCTCAGTGGGTTAAGCCATTGCCTTCAGCTCAGGTCATGATCTCAGGGTCCTGGGATGCAGTCCTGCATTGGACTCTCTGCTCAGCAGGGAGCCTGCTTCCCTCTGTCTCTCTGCCTGCCTCTCTGCCTACTTGTGATCTCTCTGTGTCAAATAAATAAATAAAATCTTTTTTTAAAAAAAGAATATTCTGTGAAGCCTGAAAATATAAAAAAAATCATGTTATTCTAGAGCTATCACTTCAAATATTTGGGTTCTTATTTTCGCTGAGTTATTAGAGTTCACTGGTCGTCCTGGAAGCCTTTCCATTGATGTAACTGCAGTCTGTACATCAGACTTGAGAGTGGTTTCCCGATAGGAACCCTAGAGAGAAGTTTTACAATACAGTCACTGGCTTCCTGAGCTCTTTGGGAGATTTTATCTGTTCTCCATGTGCTGTGATGCAATGTGGGAACACCAGGAGCACTCCTTGCCTTCAATTCACCCGAAACGCTTCCCCTCTTCTTTCTACTGACTCAAATCTATGCCATCCATTCATTCCTTGGTGGTAGGATTTCAAATCTCTAGAGACCGGCAGCTAAATTGCATCTGCCCCCAGGTCAGACTTTTATGGCTCCACTCAGCTTCTAAACCTTCAATGTGAATGAGTTAATTTGACTGTGTATCTGTGTGTAATGGCTTTTTTCAGGATAACATAGATGCATTTTTTCCCCTTCTGCTTAAATTTTTGATTATTAAATCTCTCCTCTAATTTCCATGCATGAAGTCTGCCCTATATATAAGAAAAGTAGATATAACATATGCATAGTGTTTAAGTAGTAATTATAAAATGAGCATCCGTCCACCCAGCATCCAGCCTAAGAAATACGATATAACCCAAATCTTTGAAGTACCTTGGGTAATCCTTCCTCCTTCCTAGCGTTAACCATGATTCTGAATTTTGTGTTTGCCATCCCCTTGCTCCTCTTTATATATCTCTAAACAATGTTATTTGGGTTGTATGCATGTTTTGGATCTTTACATACATAGGCTCATGCTGGGTGTATTTTTCTGAAGCTTTTTTTTTTTTTTTTTTTTGCTCAATATTATGTTTGTGAGATTCACCCACATTGAATCATTTTACTGCTTAAGTATTTTTTTAATAGATACACCAGCATGTATCTATTCTACTGTCAAATTGCTTACTTTGGATGAAAAACTTTTTTTGTAAGACAATACATGCTAATGATTTTAAAAGAATCTTAAGCGATATATAAATATAAAAAGTGTAAGTCCTCTTCACTCTTCCCCCTCACCTTTACAGAACTAACCACTGTTAACACTTTATTTAGTTTCTCTATCTCTCGAGTTTTTCTATTCATGTGTGAATATGTGTCTCTGTGTATATACACATATAAGGAATGAGATTACACACACGTTGTTCTGCAGTTGGTTTTCATTTGACTATATAATGTGGACAGCATTCCATGTCATTAGTTACATATTCACCTTGTTCTTTTTTCCCTAAGATGTATTTATTTGAGAGAGAGTGTGTGCACGTGCATGGTGGTGAGGCAGAGGGAGGCTTGATCTCATGACGGATGAGATTATGGCCTTAGCCAAAACAGTCAGACATTTAACCAATTGAGCTACTCTGGCGCCCTTCACCTTGTTCTTTTAAAATCTTTTATCCCTTAGTATGTAACTTAAATTATTTAGCCAATATCCTATTGATGAACACTGGGGTATGTTCAAAGTTTTGCTGTTAAAACAACACTGCAATGATTGTCCTTATATGTACATATCTGGGCACAGAAAAGATGAACGGTTGGGTTGAAGAAATTTAAACTTAAACGTTTTATTGAAACAGCTAATTGCCTTCCAAAAGGAGTCCCCAATTTACATTCCCACAAATACTGTATTGGTACAACCCTTCTCTACACACTACCTCTGGTGATGGCCAGGAGGTAATAATGATTGTCTCTTCTGATTACAAAAGACTAGATTTCATTTGTAGATAAAGTTGGAAAAGAGACAAGAGCATTAAGAAAAAGTGAAGCTCTCCTTCATGCCTTTAAGTCAAGAAGAATCACCATTACCTACTTGGTGCAGTAAATTTCTACTCTTCCTTCCTTTCTTACATTGGTAACTTTTCCATTCAAGAGAAATATGTCCTGAGACATTGACAACTCGCCTAAAGTCTTGAATTCCTCTATGACATATTTCACTCCCAAAGCACAATTTTTGCAGTGACTGTAGTCCACTTACTGGAATAGTCTTCTAATTACTTTTATTTATTTTCATATATATCATACAGTGAACTTGTTTCTATCAAAGTTCTACACCACCATCAAATTTAAACAGCTCTACTACACCGTTACCTATTTAAAATTTTAATTTCCTGGCTCAGCATTATCTTACATGGTTTTAGTCCAACCTCACTAGCAATTGGATTAGGCTTTTCTTTTTAGGCCACCTTAAAGAAATTTAAAGCAATGCCTGTTGGCTTTCATATTATTATTCTTCTCATTCTATTCATTTCTCTTTGAGCATTTATGTGTTTTGGTATAATAGGACACTGTAATTCTACATTATTCCAGATTGCCCTATTCTTTCATGTACTAGGATACATTTTTCAAAATGCTTAGGCCTGAGGAAGTAATGGCTATTAATGACCTATCTGAATGTATGGATCATCCTTGTGTGACCCAGTAGAAAACTGCATTTTTAAAAGGATTTTATTTATTTATCTGAGAGAAAGAGAGAGCATGGGTGGGGTGGGGGAAGGTGTGGGTGAGGCAGGGTGGATAGGGAGGGCTGAGAGAGAGAAGGAGAAGCAGACTTCCCACTGAACAGGGAGCCCAACATGAGGCTCCATCCCAGGACCCTGAGATCATGACCTGAGTAGAAATCAGTTGCTTAACCGACTGAGCCACCCAGGCACCCCTTTATAACCCTTTTAATAGCTGAAGTAGCTCAAGATGCTTTGATAAACAAACACTGGAATTTAGCTTTCTAATACCTCTAGAATGTAAGGGAACTTGCTTCTCCCTCTCCCTCTGCCTGCCTCTCCCCCTGCTTGTTCTCCTTCTCTGTGTCAAATAAATAAATAAAAATCTATTTAAAAAATAACAATAAAAGGGTTATAAAAATATGAAGTACTTGTCCCAGTAATCCATAGATGTCTTCTTGGCTCGTTTGCAGGTGCTGGGTTATATTAGCATCTCTTAATTAATGTTGAGCAAACAAGGTTTCTGTAGGCCCATTTAATAGGTACATGTACAGCGTCTTCTGCCATCTGAGGTAGTGCATTTCTGAGATAAGATTCTCAATATTGTTTGCCTCATGCTTTCAGTCAAGCGGCAATTAAGGAAGCGGGAACGTGTGCCTTCCAGGACCTTGCGCTCATCTGTCACTTTTAAAATAGTTTCAAGGCGATTTGTTAGGTAGCGCTGGCTGAATGATTGGTTTTTTTTGTGATAACTGCCAGTGTAGTTCCTATAAGGCCTGAAGGGGGAAAGGGAGAAGATTAGGGGGAAACATTCTGGGCTTATTTATTCCTTATCGTCTTCTTAGATCAGGTCTTTGGGAGTTCTCGGCTTCAGAATACCACAAAAGAATAGCAATGGATCAGCCATACTGTTGTGACATAACCAAAGACCGAGAAGCTGCCTTTGAGCTTACCTATTTGACAGAGGCTGAACTTTGGAAAGGCCTGTCTGAGGCCCAAGCCAGCAGGTAGTCTTCATGGGAAGTGGTCAGATTCCCCACCGGAAGTGGTCAAGTTCTCCATGGAAAGAGGCCAGGTGGTGTAGTAGAAGCCAAGATTTAGGGACCCTGAATTGAGGTCCTGTTTCTGCTGAGTGACTATGAAACCTTAGCTTTTTTCATTTGTTAGATGTGGTTCATGCTTCTACTTGGAGGGCCAGTGTAAGATAGTTGTCAAGAGCGCAGGCCACAGAACCAAAGTGTTTGGTTAGGTTGGTATCTTGGCTTATTTGTCATTTCTTTGCAGTGTGGTCTTGGGCAAATAACTTAACTCTCTGAACCACACTTTGTTAATCGGTCAAATGGGGTTAATGATGGCACTGCCATTTAAGGGTTGTTGGAGGATTGTTATGAGGGACTTCATGTGAAGTGCTTAGAACTATATCCCGTGCATTTTGCCATTGACGGCTACTTGATGTCAGCTGCTATCATATATGTTGCTTAAAATCACAGGCTTAAGGTCTAGTTGCCATCCAAATTCTGGCTCTGCCAATAAAAAACCTTGCAAAATTACTTAACCACTCCATATCTCAGTATTTCCGTCTGCAACATGGGGACAGTAATGATATGACCTTCAAGGGTTATTGCAAGGATTACATGAAACCTTCCATGCAAAGGGCTTCAAGCAGTGCCTAACACATAGCTGGTGTTCAGTAATTAAATATTCTTATTTTTATTCCAGAATCTTGAGATAGGCCATGGTTATATCCCCTACTCTCTGGTGTTAGCCATCTTCTAGGGTCTAGAATCTTTATCATTGTTTCATCTTTATCAAAAGCTGCTTTCAGGCCCTTTGAAAATGCTGCCTAAAAGTTTAGTTGTCCTTGAGGCTTTGCAATTTAGCTGGAACTAAAGGACATTTCAGATCTCAGATTGAAGCTAATAGGGCCTACTTAGTATTTAGTATTGCATAGTTATTGTGAGAAAAACGTGAGCTGTGAATACATGAAAAAAATCCCCAAAATACTGTGCGCCAATGGAAGTGAGTGCGTGTTACCCTTCAGCTTTTGTTGACGACTCAGAAGCACAGATTGTAGGCATTACTAAATGAATGCTTTCTGGGTGCCGGGCCCTACATTATCTCAGTTATGCATTCTACTAATCCTATGCGGTAAGCATTAACTCCATTTTACTGCTTAAAAAATAGTATGTCCTTCAAAAAATTTAAGTGCTTTATCCCAGATTCACATAGTTCCTAAGGGATGGAGCCAGGACTTAAGCCCAGGTTTATCTAATTTCAAATCCCCTGCCCTTTCTAACTCTACAATGTTTACAAAGTGTTTGTTCTCAGAACACAGTGTCACTGAGCACAAATCACTTTGGGGATTCAGAGGTTTGTCTGGTAGCCTGGCTGAAGAAGCAAAGAGACTGCTGAACATTTTTCTGATTCCTGCACCTCCCTGGCTAATCTCTTGCCCTATCCAGCCAAGAGGATGGCAGGGGCAAAAACCCTGACATGCATTTTGAAATGCATGTTCCCAGAGTTCAGACTGGGCCCAGACTATAGACTAAACTGTGATTCAAAGTGCTGACTTTAGAGGTTTGGTATTTGCACAAACGTGTCTGCAATAATGAAAGCAGAAAGGCCAAGTGATGAGTGGGTAAGATGGTTCCTCCCTTGAACGTACCACTAAACTAGAATAAGAGCCAGATCAGCATTGAACTCCTCCCAACATCTGTGGGTTGGAAATATGCAGCTTCTCATCTAACTTCACCACTGGGATTGAGACTAGATCACAGTTGATGGTGAAGCTGGCTGATAGATAGGGACAGTTATGCTTTGTTCATTTTTTTAAAAAATTCTTTTCCATGGAGACAGCAAGAACAGATGTCGAGGAATAGGTAATAGACACAGACATAAATTTTAGTGGTGTTTGGCTCATGGTTTCCAAAGAGTACTCCGGAGACTTCCCAGAATACTCTGCAGGTTGGATTTTAGGGGTGCATCTTAAAAAGGATTTGCTGAGCTTGCCCTACAAATACTCCTCTGGATGGAGCACAAGATGGTCCTTTGTTAAATATAATACTGGTTCATAGCAGATTATGTCTTGAGAGAACTTTATGACTCTGTTTCAATGCAGGCTTCATTGGTAGTGAATAAAAGAAAGAATGACTGTTTATTTTTTCTTCCCAAATAATATCACGGGATGATGACCACTTTGAATGAAGAGCCATGGGGACCAAGAGATTCCGTATCATGAGCAAAGATGAACTAACCTCAGCTCCCAGATCATCAGTTGCTCACAATTTAGTGGAAGAGAAAAACATGTCGATACATTTAATACAAGGTAGAATAAAGTGCATGCCAGGCAGAATTACCAGCACTAACTAAAGAGACTTGAAAGTATGGAGGAAGGTTAAATTAATTCTGCTTAAGGAGATTAGGGATGGCTTTGCCAAAGAGTTAGCCCTTGAATGGGCCATGCAATATGAGTTGAGATTTCATAAAGAAGATGCAGGAAAGGATATTTCAGGCTGAGGAAATCCTGTGATCAAAGGCAGAAACACGTGAAGGTAAACAACATGTTTTGTTTCTCTCCTTTTGACTATAGTGAGTTGTATCACTGTGTAGTCCGAGTACATCTCGGTGTGTGTAGTAGCCATCTCTGGTAGCTGGTCAGTCTGAGTCTGAAAGTGGGAGCCAAGCAATGAACTGCAGTGACATTCATCACTCTGTTCCTGGACTTGGCTTTGGAGGCTAATGGGGAAGAATGTGATGAAGAGTTGGCAGCCCTTTTATTATGGACTGAAAGTTTGTGTCCCCCCGCCCCCACATCCAAACTCATATGTTGAAATCCTAACCCCTGCAACCCCTGCACTGATGATACTAAGAGGTGGGGCCTTTGAAAGCTAATGAGGTCATGGGGATAGAGCCCTCATGGATGCCCTGAGTCCATGAGGGCATGGACTTCTAGGAACATGAGAGAGCTTCCTTCCTGACTCTGTTCTCCCTCTTGGGAAAGCACAATGAAAAGTTGTAATTTGATACAGCAGCCCAAGCTGACTGAGACACTTCCTGTTCCTAGAACTGGTTCTCACACTTGGAAAAGCTGAGGATTGGGGAGCCAGCAGCCATCCTACAGAACACAGTAGAGTTTTGCTGTAAACCAACTCTTTTTAAAAAAAAAAAAGATTTTATTTATTTATTTGACACAGAGAGAGATCACAAGTAGGCAGAGAGAGGCAGAGAGAGAAAGAGGAAGCAAGCTCCCCGCCTAGCAGAGAGCCCAATGTGGAGCTCCATCCCAGGACCCTGGGATCACAACCTGAGCTGAAGGCAGAGGCTTTAACCCACTGAGCCACCCAGGTGCCCCTGCTGTAAACTAACTCTTGGTCATAGCAAATCATGAGTAAATAGCATATATAAATAGCTCTATAACGACATTTTGTCTCTTTATTTCAAACTCTTTCCTTACCTGACTTCTCTGTAACTTCTTTTAAACTTCTTGTTTGTTTCCCTTTTTTTAATACTGCACAATCCTACCCCTTTCAAGTGGTGGCTCAGAGAGGAAACAAGGATTCTGGAAACCCACAAACTGGATATGATGGTTTGCTGATATATTCAAGGGGATAAGGTGTAGCACCAGTATGTACCTGTGTCAGACCAGAACCATGGCTCAATAGTGTATCTCTGAGAACCTTCAGAGACTTTAGGAAACACGATCATATTACTTGTACATGACTTGTTTGCAAGATACTTTAAATGTAGATTGTTGGTATAAAAATTGATGTTAGATTTGTTACTAAAACTAAAGTGTTCCTCAGAAGGACTGACTGCTTTCATTAGTGTCAACCATTAATATTTAGGTATTACAAAAGTATGTTGTTTATGAAGGGGTTACTTATTTATAGCAGTATAGTAGTAGTTTGAAGGAAAGTCTATGGCAAATTTGTTTACATTGCTTTTCTTTTATTTTTTTAAAAGATTTTATTTTTAAGTAATCTCTACACCCAATGTGGGGCTTGAATTTAACAACCTTGAGATCAAGAGTCTCCAGCTCTATGGATTGAGCCAGCCAGGATCCCCTACATGTTGTTTTTCAAACATGCTAATATAATTGGAAAGAATATGACCAAAAGAGCAATGAATAAGAGTTTAGACAATTTTTTTTCTGAAAACAGTCACAGTGGAATCCTATCTTACTCAGGGGGTAGGTTTTTAATTCATTAGATAGGAAAAAAATCAGTGAAAAAGACTACTAATTGCCTATCCAATATCCACTTTCCCTTTCCTCCTTAGTTAAAGGGATTTTCCCTGGATGGTAATGTTCTTCTTAAAAACTGGATTTCTGAACTTCCATTTCACCTAGGGGTGGCTAATGAGATCAATGTGGACCTATTATTAGGAGGAACTTGCAGGAAAGCCATTTAAAATTGGACAGACTGCTGGTGAATGCTCATACTAACCTTTACTTCTCATACTTCCTTCCTGGTATGTGGACTTGATGCCTGGAACTTCAGTAGCCATTTTGAACCATGAAGTAACCTTTAGGAAAGAAGTTGGCACTAAGGATGATGGAGCAGAAAGACAGAGGAGTCTGAGTCCCTGAAGACACTTGAGTCCATTATATCTTCTCAACTGCCTATCTCTAGACTACCTCCATATGAGGAGATAATTTCTTGTATTTAAAATGTTGTAGTTGAGTCTCTGTTATTAGAGGCTGTGTGTGCTTACTGTGAAATTGTGTATAACCAAAATTACCTTCAAAAATAAGGTAGGGAAGGTGCTGTGCTCTAGACCAACATATCTTCCAACAAGCCTGTTTACCTCCAGCACTAGAACACGTTACCATATCCGCAGTTGAGCACTGGATTTACACATAACATTGTGAAATTGTCAAACTATAAAAGTTACATGATATTTGAAAAGGCTTAAAGAAAGGAGAGTCACTTTTTTATGCCTCATGCCCTCTGGGTGCAGGGTCACTGAAAGAGATGGGAGAACAAATAAAATAAAAGAGGAAGCCCAGTTAAATTTGAATATTAGATTATATGAATATGTCCCAGGTAATAGTTACACTATAATTTCTTTTTGTTTATCTGAAATTCAAATGCAATTTGGTGTCCTGTATTTTATTTGATAATTTTAGATGGGGAAGAGAATTGCTAACAGTATTTAAATGATCATTCTTCTAATATTCCTACTATTTCTTTTTTCTTCTTTCCTTTTCCTATTATACAGTTGAATTTGTGTAAGTTATAAAAGTATCTAAGGCTCATTCAATGAGAGAAAAGAAATGCAGAAGAATACAAACTGTATGATTTTTTAAAAATAGGCTCCATGCTCAATGTGGAGCACAATGCAGGGCTTGAACTCATGACCCTGAGATCAAGACATGAGCTGAAATCAGCAATCATTTGCTTAACCAACTGGGTCATCTATTCATACCTGATTCCTTTTTATGTAAGTATTAAAATACAAATTAAGCAATGCATTTTTAAGAGACCCATACATTATGTGGCAAAATTACAAACAAAAGCAAGAAAATAACATAAGACCCAGGATTGGGGTCACCTCACCCTCCGGGTGTGGGGAGGTGTTATAGAGCATACACTAAGAGCTTCTGAGGTATTGATAATGTACTATATTTTAATCTGAGTGGTAGATACAAGAGGACTTGTTTTATTTTTTAATTTTATTTACTTTTTCACCCCCTTAGTTAAGTTTATTTCTAGGTATTTTATTTTTGGTGCAATTATAAATGGAATTGTTTTCTTAATTTCTCTTTCTGCTACTTCATTATTTGTGCGCAGAAATGTAATAGATTTCTGTCTGTTAATTTTGTATCCTGTGACTTTACTGAATTCATTTATTAGTTCTAGTAGTTTTTTGGTGGGTTCCTTGAGATTTTCTATATGTGGTATCATGTCATCTGCCAATAGTGAAAATTTTACTTCTTTACCAATTTAGATGTCTTTTCTTTCTTTTTCTTGTCTAATTGCTGTAGCTAAAACTTCCACTAGTATGTTGAATAAAAGTGGTTAGAGTGGACACCCTTTTCTTGTTCTGGATCTTAGGGGAAAAGCTCTGAGTTTTTCACCATTGAATATGATGTTAACTGTGAGTTTTTCATACATGGCCTTTATTATGTTGAGATACGTTCCCTCTAAATCTACTTTGTTAAGAGTTTTTATCATGATGTTGTACTTTGTCAAATGGTTTTTCTGCATCCATTGAGATGATCATTTGGCTTTTATTCTTCCGCTTGTTAATGTGATATGTCATGTATATTGATTTGCAAATATTGAACCACACTTGCATCCTTGGAATTAATCCCACTTGATAGTGATGAGTGATTTTTTTAGTGAATTGTTGGATCTGGGTTGCTAATATTTTGTTGAGGATTTTTGCATCTATGTTCCTCAGAGATATTGGCCTATTTTTTTTTTTTTGTAGTGTCTTTGGTTTGGTATCAGGTGATGCTGGCCTCATAGAATGGATCCTGGAAGCTTTCCTTCCTCTTCTATTTTTTTTTTAAGTTTTATTTATCCATTTGAGAGAGAATGAGTGAGAGAGAACATGAGAGAGGAGAAGGTCAGAGGCAGAAGCAGACTCCCCAAGGAGCTGGGAGCCCGATGCGGGACTCAATCCTGGAAGTCCAGGATTATGACCTGAGCCAAAGGCAGCTGCTCAACCAACTGAGCCACCCAGGCGCCCCCTCTTCTATTCTTTGAACTATTTTGAGAAGAATAGGTATTCACTGTTCTTCAAATGTTTGGTAGAATTCACCTGTGAAGCCATCTGGCCCTGCACTTCCTTTTGTTGGGAGTTTATTATTTTATTATTGATTCCCTATGATTGCTAGTACTTGATCTGTTCAAAGTTTCTGTCTTTCTGATTAAGTTTTGGAAGGATATATGTTTCTAGGAATTATCCATTTCTTCTAGGTTGTCCAAAATTGTTGGCATATAATTTTTCATAATATTCTCCTATAATCCTTTGTATTTCTGTGGTATCAGTGGTTATTTCTCCTCTTTAATTTCTGATTTTTGAGTTATCTTTCTTTTTTTCTTTGATGAGTCTGGCTAACGATTTACCAATTTTGTTTCACTTTTTTAAGAATCAGCACCTGCTTTCATTGATCTGTACCATTGGGTATTTTATAGTGTCTGTTTTGTTTATTTCTGCTCTAATTTCACTATTTGCTTCCTTCAACTGGCTTTAAGGCTTTGTTTGTTCTTTTTCTAGCTCCCTTAGGTGTAAGGTTAGGTCATTTACTTGAAAATTTTCTTGTTTCTTGAGGCAGGCCTGTATTGCTATAATCTTCCCTCTTAGAACAGCTTTTGCTGTATCCCAAAGATTTTGGACCAGTGTATTTTCATTTTTCTCCATAATTTTTTTAAAGATTTTATTTATTTATTTTCCAGAAAGAGAGAGAGAGAAAGCACACAAGTAGGCAGAGAGGCAGGCAGAGGCAGAGAAAGAGGCAGACTCCCTGCTGAGCAAGAAGCCCCATGTGGGACTCGATCCCAGGACCCCGGGATCATGACCCAAGTCGAAGGCAGTGGCTTAACCCAGTGAGCCATCCAGGCGTCCCATTTTTCTCCATATTTTTAAAATGTTCTCTTTAATTTCTTGGTTGACCCATTCATTGGTTATTTTATATTTTATTATTAATCATTAAACCATAGGCATGTTTAATCTATTTTGGGTGACTAGCATATTTCTATCATATGATAATGGTTATTCTCTGTTTATAGACTATCTGCCTAAGTTCAGTCTTTGACTAAGACATGCTTTTTTCTAACTTAAGGAAAATGATAGATTTTAATTATCCTTGTTGCCCTTTAATGTTTAAATCAAACTTTTGTCTTCTTGTTCAGCTGTGTCTGCCAATCTGCAGATGGGCCGGTGTCTACAAATAGATGTTCTTGTTTTACATAAAGCATCAATATAAATCACCTAACTGTGCCTTTTATTTTAACACATAATAGCGGCATGACTGGCACCAACTGGATAGATGCCATTCTTTAAGTGGTTGTAATGTGTATCAATCTCTGCTGCTAAATCAGAGGTGGCTTATGCAAAATTGCATTTGTACCATTCAACCTTGAAATTGGCCATAAGGCACAGACTCCTACAGGAAATAATATGTCAAACTTCAGAAATTACATCACATTTTGGGAAAAACATGCACAATGTCCCGCAGTCATAGCAGATTAAGTCCTTGACTTGATTTTTTTTTTTTTTTGTTTTTGAGGATCAAATGCAATGCCCTTTGCTTTATGCTGAAGCCTTGGGAAGCATAGTCTAGAAACATAATAAAGATAGCTTTTATGTGGGCAGATGGCTTGTCTGTTCTAAACCCCACTTTCCTCCTCTCCAAATATAAATGATAACTAAAGTCATGTTTGTCAGCATGTTTTTATTTCATAATTTGAGTAACACTCTCCATTTAACAAAGTATCTTTGCATGCATTATTCCCAACAACTTTCTGAGGTATTTAAGACAAAATATTGTCATCCCCTGTTTAAAGATGAGGCAAGCAATGCCCAGAGAGCACGGTGACTCCAAGGTATGCAATTCAATTCAGACAAACTAACTAATGAGACAGAGCAGAGATCCCAGACACAGACCAACACTTACCCTGAAAGTGTTATCTAACACTTGATATATAGCAGAAATGGCATTATAAAATAGGGAAGCAAACTTGGACTATTTAATAAATAGTGCTGAAACAAATGATTCTCCATATGGAAAAAAATGAAATTGGATCTCTACTTCACACTATACACAACAATAACAATCAATTCCAGATGGTTTAGGGACTTATGTGTAAAAGATAAAACTTTAGAATAAAATATAGGAGAATGTATTTGTGACCTTGTGGCAGGGAAGGATTTCCTCAACAAGACAAATGATGTAAACCCTCTAAAGGAAAATATTAAATTTGACTGCATTAAAATAAAATAAAACCCAAGGAGATGGCTTAAGAAATCAAGGCTTTTGTGTATTATTTAAATTTTGAAGTTCACTTATATAAAAGCTAAAACTAAAGACTACAACAGAAATTTCAAGGAAGACAGGAGAGGTAGGATTAATGAGTTAGATTCTTGGCTGCATCAAGAGAGAAGATGAGGGAGCCAAACTCATCATCTTTCTTAGTGGGTAGCCTCAATAGATACAGATTGAAGTTGGTAAATCAAAAAATAGAATAATGGAATTAACACCAAAAGTACCAAACACAGAAAAGTCAAAAGTCTGAAGGGATTTTCCTGGAACAAGGGACAGAGAGGGAACACTTTATTTATCATTGTACTGCTCAGTATTGCTTGAATTTTTATTTCATGTTCATGTATTTTCCTATATAATTAAAAAAAAAACACCTTAATTAAATGAACAGGGCAAATGAATGTGACTAAGTTGAAGGCTTTGACCTCATTTTCTAACCAGAACTTTCTATGTTACACAAGAGCATCAAGTTGGCAGGTCAGATCTTAAGCATTGCATCTGTTAAGTCTCTGGACAGTTGATTGCATTTTTGAAATAAGGCAGAACCAGGTTGGAAAGTGTTTAAATCCTTCTCTCAAGTCTTCTCTGTTTACATGATTCATAGGGAACAGATGGCCCAGCTGTCTGTATTTAAGAGAAGAGGGTGGTTCCTGGTTTGCAATCAATGAAGCAATAATTACAACAATTTTGAGTAAACTGGACCCCATAAAATGTTGTTTTAATTTGTGAATGAGATGGAGGCACAAAGAGAAGTTATGCTGATTGGACTCTAATCTGCAACATATTCAGGAAAGGGTCTTTAAAGTGGAAGCAGCTACAAACCTCCCTAGCCCTCCCTCTCCTATATTGGGAAAATGAACTTTCTCCTTGAGTGCTCTTGGACACCCAACCAAACCCATGTATCAGAGAGGCTGTCATTTTGTTCGAAGTATTCCCTTCTCATCAAGGCCCAGGAAACATTACTGCTGCTTAGAGTTGGCTGACCTTGAGAGTAGGGAGAAGAGAGATCTTTATTTCTGCCTCCCAATACCCTTAGCATGTTGAAATGCTTGTTATTTGGATACTGTTAACCCACTCCCTCCTGAGAATGCCTTTTTGTGCCTGCTCTCAAATGAGTGTTGAATAAGTGTGGAAAAGGAAAAAGTTGCAAGGGTTAAAAGCAATGATGAAAATAAGTCATGGTCACTTTGTGGGGCTTTGGAAACTAGGAATGTATTTGCACCATTCTTAAGGTCCCTTTTATTTATTGTTTCAGATGTCTTATCAGCATGTTAATAGTGGTTTTGGAGGGAGGATTCCCAGTTGGTAATGCATACTGAAAGACCCACTTTTTTCCATATGGAGCTGCATATTTCAGCTGTGTCTATGATTATAGCTGATTTGTTCACTTGACTCGACCATGGTTTGGTAGGATGGTCAGTGTTCTGCAGAATGGGCAATGGCAGGAAATAGAAATATGGAAGTCATCTAATTTTTCTGGACTTTCTGTCTCAGGCTGATCTTGGGATATTATGAGAAGGCCCTCTCTAGAGAGAGAGACCAGTTTTTTCCAAGGGAAATGTCTTGGTCCTTGAACTGTAGAGCAGAGGACTGCCTGCTGGATAACATGTAAACATCTTAGCCTGCCACTTCCTGCTGCCCCTTCCATACACCCTGTGCTCTAGCCACCCTGGACTATCAGGGTTTCTCAGTGAGCCTGTTAACACCTTCTTACGGGTGTTTGGAAATGTGTAGTAGTGATTTTGGTTGTCATAGAGTCTGGGAACCAGAGAGTTTAAGTATCTTGTAATGCACTACATAGAACCGACCCACTCAATGGAGTGCTCCATTGAAACATACGGGGCCAGTTCCCAAGAAGGTAATGTGTTTAAAAAGATCTTTAAAAAACGATTTATTTATTTACTTTAGAGGGAGGGAGGAAGAGAGAGAGATAAAGACGGAGAGTGAATACCTAAGCAGACCCACTACTGAGCAGGAGCCCAATGCAGGGCTCAATCTCAGGACCCTGAGATCATGACCTGAGCCAAAATCAAGAGTCAAACGCTCAACCAACTTGTTTAAATAAAAAAGACTTTAGGGGCACCTGGGTGGTTCAGTTGGTTAAGTGGCTGCCTTTGCTTCAGGTTATGATTTCAGGCTCCTGAGATCGAGCCCCATGTGGGGCTCCATGCTCAGCAGAGAGCCTGCTTCTCTCTCTCCCTCTGTCCCTCCCCCTCTCCTCCTGCTGTGTCTCTCTCACTCTCTCTCTCAAATAAATAAAATCTTTTAAAAAATTAAAAAGGACTTTATTCACATGTAATTCACATACTCTACAATTCACTCATTTAAAATATAGAATTCCAAAAAAATAAAATACAGAATTTAATGGTTTTTTGTAAAGGCTATTTTTTTTTTATACCTCTAGATCTCTGTTCAACTTCTTTGTAGGATTTTTCTGCTTGTAATATTTTCTCCTCCTTACCCACCCAAAAATGTAAGGTGAATTCTAACAGTTCCAGCTTACATGCCATCTCTTTGATGCTTTTTTACTTTTCTCCAAACAGACTTTGTTTCTCTAATGCAGGGATGCTCAGCTTTTTTTTTTTTTTTTTTTTAAAGATCCAGGTAGTAAATATTTTGGGCTTTGCAAACATGGCCTCTATTGCAACAGCTCTGCCACTGTAGCATAAAAGTAGCCATACACAATAAGTAAATGAATGTGAGTGTCTGTGTGCTGGTTAACATTTTGTTCACAAAAATGGGTGGTGGGCAGTTTGCAAGCCTCTGCGCTAAATCACTCTTTTCATTTCACTCAACACAAAGCAATGCATTTAGTAGTGTATGCATTTGCCTTCTCTACGACACAGAGGTATCTTTTTCACCATGGTAGCCATGATTGTTAGTACAGCATCTAGAACATAGTAGGTGATAAATCCACACTGGTCTATTGGATGAAAACACTGGGAGTAATACTTCTAGGCTGTTAAAAATATAACCCAATCTTTAGAATGCAACGTTTTGAATGCAAATGATCTTGTATAAAAATATTAGAGCAAATTCTGGGATTTGGCATCAAGTCTAAAGTCCTTGGATTTGGCCAGTTCTGGAGGAATTTTATAATATCGGCTCATGGAAACAAATCACAATCAGGACACTGCTTGACACATAGAAGCCATTCAATCAACGTGTGTGGAATTGTATTTCACTAACAGAAATTATCCTTGTTGAGACCTTTGCTTTGGACAAATAAAATATATAACAAGCTATGTTTAACTGTCTTCTTGTCCTCCCCTTCCCACTGTTTCTGGGAGAAGAGAGAGAGGGAAGGAAGAAAGGAAGGAAGGTAGAAGAAAGGATGGGAGAAAGAGAGGAAGGGAGGGAGGGGAAAAAAGAAGGGAAAGATTGAGACTTTAGCCTGGGAAATAGCAAATCTTTTCTTAGCATTAAACAAGGGTACTAGTTCATAAGAAATAGAGTCCTAGTTATGTCTTTTTTTTTTTTTTTTGCTTTAGATTTTATCTATTTATTTGAGAGAGAGAGAGAGAGAGAATGAGCTGGAGGAGGGGCAAAGGAAGAGGGAGAAGCACACTCCTGCTGAGCAGAGCCTAACATGGCACTTGATCCCAAGACCCTGAAATCATGACCTGAGCCAAAGTCAGAAGTTTAACTGAATGAGCCACCCAGGTGCCCCCAGAGTCTTAGTTATATTCTAGAGGAAAGTGAGATTCTCATAACAAGAAGTATCTATTTAACCACCAACTTTTGGGGAGTGAACAAACCTACAGACTTGAGTAAAAAAAATTCCTTTGTGATCAATATTCACCTCTAAGACGGCTGACCTTGGCCTCTGCAGACCAACAGAAACTGAGGAAAGGAGAAAATATGTTGACTTCCAGTGCATCTTCTGAGGCCGCACAATTTGCAATTCAGAGGGAGGCTTGAATATTGTTGTTGGGAAAAGTGACTGAGAGAAGGGTTAAGCTGGTGGCTTGGCAGGTGGCTTGGCAGTTTGAGACAAAAAGACAAAGGGTTGGGGGCTGTGGGGAAGGAGAGGGGAGGGGGCAAGCTGGACAAGGAGGTAAGTTCATGTGGAAAACTCTCCAGGGTCTCAGAGATCATGTGGTTAGGAGCGCTCTACTCCACTTCCCAGACCTTGACAATAAGGTTCATCCCCTATGAGGTATGAGACACCGAAGTAGCCAGCCCAAGATCATAGTGTCTAGTTTCAGACCCTGACACACCAACTTCAGATGGCTTTGAACCAAGAACTGCTTCAGCCTTCTCTGGGTCCATTGAATAGTTGCTCCAGGGAAAGGCAGGGAAGGTAGCATCTCCTTCCTTCTTGGCCGGATATGGTAACAGGAGCCTCCTCTTTATGGACCACCAGGCAGAGGGGATTATCTAGACCCAGGCAACAACTAGCTGGAGAACACTGGTAGCTGGAAACATGTGCTGTGTGGGACAAGAAAACCAACAAACTACCACAAGAGTTTTGCTGGTAGTTTGATAGGTTTCTAAAAAGTACAACATTGACTAGAATGATATCCTTGACTTGGAGAAGCTCACAGTATGACTGGGGGGATAGACCTGCACACAGGATGTTTCACCACAGTGTGGTAGGCATGGTAATAAAGGTATACTTCAAAGGGTGCTAGAGTAGGTGACACTCAGTTCAAGCAGGATCATAAAGGGTGAGGAATTACCTCTCTAGGAAGAGAAAAGGGCATTCTAGGCAGAGGGAACAAAAAGCCATAAAGGTCTAAAAGTATGAATTGGGGCCCTTCCAAAAACATTACATGGCTAGAGCATGGAGTAAGGGGGAACGGGTAGGAGGAGGAAGACGAGAAGCAGCAGAGGAACCTGCAAATAGGACTGGGGCCAAGTCATGATAAAGAGCTCTGCTGAGTGGTTTGGCTTTTCTTCTGTAAACCAAACATGGAGAGAAGCAGCATGAGTATTTGTTATATGAGCAAAGTGTTGTTTTTTTTTTAAATTCAACTTTGAATATTTTGTTGCCTTTAAGTAGGGTTTGCACTCTCAATTGACTGCTGAACTTACCACTCAAAATTGTCTTGCAACTCACAACTTCACATTTTTGTATGACCATGTCTTGCCTCTCAAGGCAGTTAAGTTTGTGATTTCCTGCAGAGAATGGGGAACCACTAAAGCAAATAGGTACTTACACAAAATATTTCTAATAGCAATGGGAAGAGTAGAGGAGATAATGTAGATAGGAACACTGGTTAGAATGTTATTTCAGGGGCGCCTGGGTGGTTCAGTCAGTTAAGCATCTGTTTTTGGCTCAGGTCATGATCTCAGTGTCCTGGGATCAAGTCCCACATTGGGCTCTCTGCTCAGTGGGGAGTCTGTTTCTCCCTCTCCCTCTGCTTCTCCCCCTACTTGTACTTTCTTTCTCCCTCTCTTGTTCTGTCAAATAAACAAATAAAGAATTTTTTTTAAAAAGAATGCTATTTCAGTAGTTCAAATAAGATATAAGGAGTCTATCACTAATGAATGCACAGATTGTGGTATATCCATATAATGATTCAGTCAGAAAAAAGAATATAACACTCATTCATGTTGCAACATGGTTGAGCCTTGAAAACCTCATGCTGCATAAAAAAAATATCCATTACAAAAGACCACATATTGTATGACTCCATTAATATGAAATGTCCAGAAGAGGTAAATTCATAGAGGCAGAAAGTAGATTAGTGGTAGCCAAAGTTTCAGGGAGGGGAGGTTGAGGACTGATGGCCAATGGGATCCCAGGACCCTGGGATCATGATCTGAGCCAAAGGCAGCTGCTTAGGCAACTGAGCCCCCCAGGTGTCCCACTTAGAGACATGAAAATGAAGTAGGCACAGTACTGCAATTCAAATAAAGGCACTCTAAAGAGTCAGAAGATAGCCAGAAGTACAGCAGTAAAGGTGCTTGGCATATAATAAGTAATCAAGATATATTAACTGTTAATGTTACTCTTCTCACCTATAACTGGAGTGCTCTCCAGAACTTTCTGGACCTGATGCTGGTTTTCATCTTTACCATATCAAGCGGGTTAGAAACTGGACTTCAAATTAGGAAATTTGATTTTTAATCTTGATTTATTACATTGTGTCACTTTGGAAAGTTGATTTACTTCTCTGGACTCTAATTTCCTAATCAGAGTTGACTAGAACTGTGTTTTTTGAATTGTGCTGTGCAGCTGCCTCAAGGTCCAAAAAGATGGATCTTTTCTTGCTCTACCAAGGTTCCACTGATATTTATTTTATACATTGGGATTCTGAACTGAAGTTTGCTTGGAGAAAGTGTTCTGTGGTTAGAAAAAATTAAAAAAAAAAAACACTGGAACAAATAAGATCTCTAAAATTCCTTCCAGGAGGGACCTGGGTGGCTCAGTCAGTTAAGCATCTGACTCTTGGTTTAACTCAGGTCGTGAACTCAGGGATGTAAAATTAAGCCCCAGGTCGGGCTCAGCACTGAACATGCAGCCTGCTTGGGGTTCTCTCTCCCTCACCCTCTCCCCCGGCCCCTCCCCTGGTCTCTCTCTTTCTCACATGAAAAAACTCCTTCCAGAAAAAAGCCTTTCATGATTTGTAGCATTGAAGTACCTATACACACATGTACATATAACCCATACATGTGCAAATAGTTATAATATACATTCACAAAAGATGAATGAAGGGACACTGATCCAAACACAAATATAAGTGAGTGGAATGACCCTGTAATGAGCAAAGCCAATAACTGGAATGACTCAATGATTTTAGAAACTATTAAGAATAACCTCTCGATACCACCAAAGAAGGAGAGTATTTGATTGTGGCTTGAGATCAATAACATAATAGGATAGTGTTAATAAATATAAGGACAATATAGAATTGCTTGGTTTCCATCTTTTCTGTTAAGGAAAATGATGGTTGGAATTAAAAGAGTGGACAAACATCAGTATGATAGAATTAGAAATCAAGAAAGAGATAGAAACTACTAGAGATTGTAGCTACTCTAAAGATCAAGACATCTGGTTTTAAAAAGGTCAATATCAGAGTAGTGAGACAAATTATGCACAGCTCATTAGTGTAACAGAGTGGAAAGATCATGTTCTTTTGTGCATGGGCCTGGCTTTGAATCTTAGTTTAGCGCATTTCTCTTTCTGTAACCTTGGCCAATCATGAAACTTTCATGAATTTTGGTTTCCTTGTCTATAAAATGGAGGCAATAATACATACGTTGCAATGTTGTTATAAAGATAAGATTAGCCCAGGTGAAGCTAAGGTAGTGGTCTGAAACCTTGGTGGTGCCTCAAAAACACCTGGAGAACTTGCTTTTGAATGTGAATATTCGTGCCCCATTTCCAAAGACTCTTATTTGGTAGCTATTGGGTGGGACGAGGTCATCTAGATTTTTAAAAAAATTTTACTTACTTATTTATTTGAGAGAGAAAAGAGAGCGAGCACGAGTGAGGGGAGGAACAGAGAGAGGGACAAGCTGACTCCATGCTGAGCATGGAGTGGAGCTGGATCCTATAACCCCAAGATCATGATGCCAGCTGAAATCAAGAGTTGGACGCTTAATGGACTGCACCACCCAGGTCCCTCCATCTAGATTAAAAACAAACAAACAAACAACATTTCTTTCATAGTTCTGATTCACAATCATAATTGAGAACCAATGGGCAGGGTGTTTTGGACAGGTAAAGGAGCAGGGTAGGTGTCAATGAAGAGATTTTAAAAAGCAATTATTAATAAAAAATAAATATCACTGCTTCTATGAAAGATATCAAGGAGCGAAATCTATCAGCATTAAAGATCTTTCAAGGTTTTCGGGTAGCCTGCTTTGAAAGTTATCCAATCTTTTAGCTCATTAACTTTCCCTTTCTCTGGGTTCTTGTTTGGCTGTTCTGTTATTCAGAGTGATGGTGATACTTTACTGTGTTAACTGTACAGTTAACACCCTTGCAAACTGCAGAGTGTGTCTCTGGAGGTGGAAGCAGGGGAGGAGTGTGGTACCAATGATTAGAATGGAAACTCCAAGTGAAAATGCTTACAGTAGAGTGTGTTTCCAAAGCTGGAACCCAGTCATGCACCTGACAATCAGTTAGAGGCCAGCCAGGTGGAACCTCACTGAAGAATCTGTCACCTGTAGTCTGTAGCGAGTTGGCCTGCTGCTGCTGAGCAATGCATGCCCTTATCACAACTATGTGTGTCAATCCAATGCTGAGTTTCACCAGCCATCAAATTGAGAGGGCAATAAGGATGCCATCTTCCCAGTTGGCTGAGGCTAATGTATACACCAAGCGGCTCTCTCTCTTCCCCCCTGAGTTTAGAGCATCTCAAAATCTAAACGCCACCTTGATGCTTATTTTCTCCTTTGTCTCTTACCTATTGCCCTCTCAGCAAGGAAACTCCATGATAGGGTAATCATTAGCCTTGGCCAGACTGCTCTGTAGATGTGAAACAGAGAGGAGGCTTCCAACAGGGAGACACCATCTGGGAAGTTTTACAGGGATTCAATAAGCAACTTCCAAAGCTCTGATTCTCACTTCCCTTTAAAATCTAATGCTTCAGGGACTTATGCTTCTGAGTCAGTGGGCTTTTTGAGGTTGTGACCACATTCCCTGCCATGGATGAGTTTGCAATTTGAATGTAATCAACACAGTGTGGGCAGAGTCCTGTGGGCACCAAGAATTCCCTTTAGAAAAATTCATCAAAACACTTAGTTTCAAATGTTTTCAGGATCAGAAATTAATTTGGATGAAGCTGATCTTTTAAAATGCAGTCCTGAGATCATTCAAAAGCTTTCAACCATCTCCACCTTAGCTTGAATACATTCAATCAGATTTCTCTCTACGTTATATTTAGCTGGATCTGCACTATAAAGCTAGTGAATTGTAATGATGAGCAGGAAGAATGGAAGCCTAATTTGTAAACATGGGGAAATGGAAGCACTTTTTGGTGGCAAGGAATGAAAACGGGGGCCAAATAGAAAACAGAATTTGGGAGAAGAGACCAAGGGGGTTGAGAGCACCATCCTAGGTTTCAAAAGAGATGAATGCAACCCTTCTCAGGGCTCACATTAAGCTCTCGCCAGTACTTATCAGCTTTTCACTCCATAAAGTGCTTTTAATTATTGTTAGCAGTAAACAGAGGAAATCATTTCATCAGAATGTCTCAAATATTTGTAAGAGCCTTCTTCTGAAGTTGGATTACAAGGCTCCTGCTGGTTTTCCTATTGCTTCCACATGGCTATGCCCACATCCAATACCCAGGTTGTTCTGCTAAGCAACACTTGGCCGGCACAAGGGATCTGTTTATTTGGGTTTTCCTCCCCTGCCTTTTGTCTCTTAGGTTTTCCATGCTGGGGAATTGAGGGATTTGAGGTGGGAAGATTTCCTATGTCATCCTTCTCTCCTCAGTTGAGAAATGGATTAAGTAGCAGACAGTGCAGGGCTGGGGACCATACATCAGTCTGTTCTGAATGAATTTACTCTAGGCCTTCCTAGAAGCTAAGGAATAAACTAGGATACAGAGGGCCTGTCTAGGGTCCCTACAAGCCCCTTGGTCTTCTGGTTCTATGAGAAATTTCTCTGTTTCTTTTTCATGCTCTTGTTATGGCATTGGATGCCCTGATTTCCAGTATGCTCCAGACTACAACAATTTCAAAAATGATTTCCCTGAGCTCAGCCTTCAAGAAGACTGGTAGCAGGCAGAATGCTTTCCCAGCAATCAATCTAATGCAACCTCCCTAGAACCACATGCCATCAGAGATCAGACTGTGTCTAAGGACATAGAGATAGGCACAGCATGGATGTACATCTATAGCTCTGACTCTCTCCCCTAGCTGTTTCTAATAAGCTAAACTTAGAAGCAGAGGAAAATAGACTCCTGAGAAAGAAAACGATGCCATGTCATTGCACTGGTTTTCCATGAAACCATTATCCCAAGCAATCTGCATATTTTCTGCTTAACTAAGAAGGGCTTTACTTTGCACAATGTCAAATGCATTTTAAAAGCCATTATTTATTCGTATATCCACCCAGGGAAATTGGAGACTCCAGCTTGCTTTGTGAGAATTTCCATTCCAGTCTAGTTTACAAAGGGTAGTTACTCCAGCTCCAAGCAAATGTTTGACTTACTCAAATGGTGCAAACCAAGGAATGGGAGTCAGTGTCATAAGCATCTGGCTGTAAATGCCACTTGGTATAGGGCCTTAAAGTACTTCTATATGATGCTGGAATGATGGTTGACATTTATTGAATCCTATGTGTCAAGCACACTTCCAAGCACTTTAGATGAATTAATTCATGCAATATTTACAAGAACTCTTTGAAGTAGGTACTATTATTATCCCCATTTTACCAATGAGAAGACTGAGTACCAGAAAAGCATGTAACTTGTCTAAGGTCAATTGGGGTGATACACTGTGAATTGAAAACATGTCATCTGGCTCTAGAACTTGCTCCTACCATGGAGCCTATTAAGCACCAACCACATAATAGGCACTTTGTAAATAGAAAATGTGGCTGTAAAGAAATTGAACTGGCTTTAAGATGACCGTGAACTCATGTTTTTAGTGTTCCTCAAAGTTATCACATCCAGAAGTTATACTGATTCCTATAATGCTGTCATAAATAATCCATCTAAGAAGAATGTTCTCATTTTCACAAAAACCCTGTGAGATAGAATGACTTTTATTACTTCCGTTTGAGAAATAAAGCAGGTGAGGTCCAGGGAGGTTAAATGACTTACATCCCATGTTTATAGATTGGAAGACTTAATAAGGTCAAGACAGCAATACTCCTTGAATTGATTTACAGATTTAACACAGTCTTTATCAAAATCTTCATTGTCTTTTTTTCCCCCCAAAGGTTAACAGGCTTATTGTAAAATTCATATGGAAATGTAAGAGAACAAGAAGAGCCAAAATGGTCTTGAAAGAAAAAAAAGAAAAAAGAAAGTTGGAACACTGACACTTTTTGATTTCAAAATGTACTGCAATGTAACAGTAATTAAGACAGTGTGATCTGGCCTAGAATATAGTTATCAACACATAGATCAATGAAACAGAATTGAGAATCTAGAAATAAAGCCTTATATTTATGGCTAACTGATTTTTGGCAAGGTGCCAAGATAATTCATTGGAAAAGAATGGTTTTTTTTTGATTGTTTGTTTGTTTTGTTTTGTTTTGTTTTTAGTCTTTTCAAAAAATGGTTCTGGGACAATTTGATATCCACATGCAAAAGAATGAAGTTGGACCCCTACCACACATCATATAAAAACGAATTTAAAATGGCTTGCAGACCTAAGTGTAAGAGCTAAAACTATAAAATTCTTAGAAGAAAACAGAGATGCAAACCTTCAAAACCCTGGATTAGAAGTTTCATAGATATAACACCAAAAACACAAGAAGCCCAGGGAAAAAATAGATAAATTGGATTTCATCAAAATTAAAAACATTTGTGCTTCAAAGAATACCATCAAGAAAGTGAAAGGACAGAATGGGAGAAAATATTTGCAAATCATATATTTGATATGGGATTTGTATCCTGAATGTATAAAGAACAATTACAATTCAACAATAAAAAGATATATAACTTAATCTTAAAATGGGCAAAGAATATGATTAGAAATTTCACCAAAGAAGCTGTACAAATAGCCAATAAGCACATGAAGAAATGCTCAACAACATTAGTCATTAGGGAAATGCAAATCAAAGCCACAAGAGACCATTTCACAACCAGTAGAATAGCTCTAATTTTAAAAGCCCAGAAAATGGCAAGTGCTGGTGAGGACTTCGAGTAATTTGAACTCTCACACATTGCTGGTGGGAATTTAAAATGGTAGAATAACTGGAAAACAGTTCATCAGCTCCTGAAAAAGTTAAACATTAGAGTTCCCATGTGCCCCAGCAATTCTACTCCCAGGTAAATAGCCAAGATAATTGAAAACATGTTCACTGGGTATGTGGCTGGTTCAGTTGGTTAAGCATCTGACTCTTGACCTTGGCTCAGGCCTTGATCTCATGGTCATGGGTTCGAGTTTGACATTGAGCTCCATGCTGGATATGGCTTTAAAAAAAAAAAAAGAAAACATATGTTTACAAAAAATAATTGTACATGAGTGGTCATAGCAACATAATTCTTAATAGTAAAAAAAGGGGAAGAATTCAAATAGGCATTAACTGATGAATGGATAAGGAAAATGAGTAGATTCACACACTGGAATATTATTCAACAATAAAAAGGACTGATAGATGCTACAGCATGGGCAAATCTCCAAAACATTATGCCAGGTGAAGGAAGCCAGTCATCGGATGCCTGGGTGGCTCAGTCGGTTAAGTGTCTGCCTTTGGCTCAGGTCATGAGCCTGCTTCTCCCTCTACCTCTGCCTGCTGCTCCCCCTTCCTGTACTCTCTTGCTCTCTCTCTCTCTCTCTCTCTCTCTGGCAAATACATAAATAAAATCTTAAAAAGAAAGAAAGAAAGAAGCCAGTCACAAAAACACATATTGTATGATTCCTTTTATGTGAAATGTCCAGAATAGGCAATTCCATACAGATAGAAAGTACCTTAGTGTTTGCCAAGGGCTGGCAGAATTGGGAGAAAATGGGGAGCTGCTACTAATGGGCATGGGACATTTTTTTAGTAATAAAATATTCTGGAATTGGTGGTGATGATTTGATACTGTGAGTATGTTAAACATTGAATTTTGCACTTTAAAAAGTGATTTTTGTGGTATGTGAATTATATCCCAATAAAGTTGTTATTAAGCAACATGCCAAAAGTCATAGAGTTGATGCATAAGAGAGCTGAGATTTTCATCCAGTACAGCTCTCTCTAACCTGTATTTTTAACAAAGATTTTATTTATTTATTTGACAGAGAGAGAGGGAGAGAGCACAAGCAAGGGAGTGGCATGCATAGGAAAAAGCAGACTCTCCACTGAGCAAGGAGCCCAATGTGGGGCTCAATCGCATGACTCTGGGATCATGACCTGAGCTGAACACAGACACTTAACCAATGGAGCCGCCCAGGTAATCCTCTAACTTGTATCTTGAATCTTCATTAGTTATTCCAAAAATTCAACTTTTGTGCTGGTCTTCCTCTGATCAAAATCCTCTGGGGGCTTTCTCATCAAAAAGAAAATCCTCATCATGACACTCAGCCTTGTTTTACATAGCAATCTTAATTTGCACTAATAATTCATACCTTAAACATTAACTGGATCCCTACCACGGATACCTCCACTTGCTAGGACCGAGAGCGGAACGTTTGGGTACCTGTCCTTAAGGATTTAAAGTGGTAGTTGGGTTTCTAAACCCCACTCAAATAACTACAATTAGTTGTTTAGGCTACATTTAAAATAAAGCGACAATTAGAGTTGTGGCAAAGGAAGAGAACTTTTGGCTAGCACTCGGGTGTATTTGTGGGTGGATGGGGTGGGATTAGGGATGGTTTTGTGAAAGCGTTTGCTTTGAGTCTTAACAAGGAAAGTTCTCACCAGCCAGCAAAAAGCATAGACAAAAAGGTACAAGAATCTAGGCCAGTTTTGGGAAGCAGCAAGTGGTCTGGTTAGGAATAGAATGGGTAAAAAGAGGAGTGGTGTAGTAGAGGACGGCAAGATAAGACAGAGCCAGATCGTGGAAGGCCTAGATGACAAACCCAAGGTATCTGGCCTATAGACGGAGGTGGTATGGAGTGAAAAGACTGTGGCTTTTGGACACAAACCCAAGTTCAAATCTTGGCTGCATCACTAAACAGGCCAGTGACCTTCAGTAAATTACTGTTCCTAATTTTCAAAAAGGGAATGAGAATAGCTACCTCACCTGGGTTGTAAAGAGTAAATGCAATAAGAGTAACTGTGATGTGTTAGGAGAACCAGTGCTAGATCTGGGGCGTGCATTGGGGGAAGGATGGAGGGGGTGATTAAAGCTGTGCTTTAGAAAAGGTTCATCCATCAGCAGAGGGAAGAGGAAAGAGCTGGACTCTAGTTGGAGTGAGAGATTATAGACAGTGATGTCAATATGGCAGTTGCCAAAGGATCCCTTACACTGATGAGATCCCAAAGAAGGATGGTGATATCTTTCCACAAATGGAATTCACAAGGCATTTGAGGAACCACGTGTAGCAAGGGAAAAAGACATGAAAGAGGACCCTGGGCTTTTGAACTTAACTGCATAAGAATTGTATTGCTATTAACCAAGCCTGAAAAATCAGAAGCAGACAGGTTTAGCATAAGAGTAGAGGAGCTAGGTTTGGGACTTCTGAGAGTAAAGAGTCATTTCATGGAGATTGAGGGAGAAGAGGAGATTTGGGAGCCATGAGGGAGACTGGAGAAGACACTAAGACAGTTTTAGGGAGCTGTCAAGTTGGGGGCTTAGTGTAGCCTCAAAGGCACGGAGGCCCTGCCTTGGAAAGGTTCAGAAAGGAGGGTGAAGGTTTTTCAAAAACAATTCGGCATGTTTGAAAATTTACCTCAAGCAGGCCAGGACTGCTCCCAAGAGAGAAGTGGGGGTTTGAAGAGAACGACTTCTTCTGGGCTCTTCGCTTCTCTGTATTACATGGCCCCCAGCAACTAATCCAGAATTAGAATATAAAACTCCAAATACTATTCCAGTATCATAGCTCAGCTACACTGCAGGATTTAATACGGTTTTTATGGGCTGGATGGGAACCTGAGAATTAGTGTATAACCTTAATTCTAGAGGAAAAATGTGTTTGGAGTTCCAAACCATTAAACCTCTGGAACACATTTCATTTGTAAGGTAGGGACTGTGTGTATTAAAATCATAGCTATAAGCCTGTTTCACTGGATTCAGCCTTTCTAAAAAGCTCTATGGTCTTTAAAGCATATAGGAACAGATCTGTCCTCCATGTGGGGGCCCCAGTATCAGCTTCATCTGCTGGTGGGCGGCTTGTCCATCTGCTCTTGCTTAACAGAGTTGGTCAGCCCCAGCTCTTGAAGGACTATGCTGATTCGCTTTGTAACAGGTGTCAGCTGCTTCAGTCTTAGCCTCAAGGCTCCCATCTAGGAAGAGGACCGTGGGTCCATAATTCCCTCTCATACCCTTCTCCTAGAAAAAGTTAGTTGGTAGAGGGCTATTTTGGTTTAGTTGCCATTCTGCAGGCCTTGGAACATGGCAGTCATTGAGGACTAATCGACAAGTAACCGATGCTGGGGATCGCACTACTGCTAAAGGAGGAAGAAACATCAGTCCCTGTGGCTGAACCAGGACCTTCCCTCTTGTAGAGTAGCCATTCTTCTTCTGAGGGGAGTGAGTCAGAAGAGAAACACAGGATGTAGGATACTTCTCAGACACATTCTATCTAGACATACTTAAGTCTAGTGACCCGTCCTTTTCTGCTAGTTCCACACTTCAAAATACATTTCCAGGGAGGCAAGATGGTGTCAGATTGGAAGCAAGATTGCGTTGACTGTACATGTGAAAATTTCAAGGACAGGGGTGCCTGGGTAGCTCAGTCAGTTAAGCGTCTGACTCTCGATTTCGGCTCAGGTCAAAATCTCAGGGTCATGAGATCAAGCACAGCTTTAGGCTCTGTGCTCAGCAGGAAGTCCGCTTGAAATTGCTCTCTCCCTTTCCCCTTGCCCCACCCTCACCAGCATGCTCACGTGTGCTCTCTCTCTTTCTCCCCCCACCACTAAATAAGTAAATAAATCTTTAAAAAAAAATTCAAGGACAACGATAGAAATCCCATTAAAATTAAATTATAATTAAGGAGACAGATAGATCCAACTGATCAAGCATCATGGGGACTCTTTGGGATTCCTATGCTTCCTTCCTAGAGGCAGTAAACAAAAACATATGAGCCAGATCACTATCCAGCACCAAGCAGAACTGATTGCTCCTTCCTCCATTAAACCAGAGTAATTTGTAGCATTGAATGATAGTTATTCTATAACTACATATTCTGAAACAAATCTCCTCTACCCTACTACTATTTTGAGCATTGAGCATAGGTACAGCCACGAAAAGGTACTTAGTTCTGTTCAGCAGAACTGGTATCTATGACCATATATTAGAGACTCTACTAAACACTGGGGGATGAATTAGACATGGTCTCTGTCCTCAAGTTTACTGGCAAAAGTAGAAAGGAAAATGGATTTCAATATAACGTGTTAGCAACACACACGAGGTATCTTGGGTGCACATTAGAGGTGCACTTAGACCAACCTGGAGAGTCAAGGAAGATTGCCTGAGGGAGAGGACACATGAGCGGACCCTTGAAGTAATACTTAGGACTCTGGAGGGGAAAAAAAAGATGGGAGATGCTTTCTAGGCAGAGCCAGTGGTGTAATCAAAGGTATTAAGCATCATGAAGTATGTGAGTAAGTAGAAGTCTGAATTACTGAAGTATAATACACAGTTGCAGACATCAGGGGCAAAACATAGAGCTCAGAAGGTCTGCTAAAGAATTGGAGTTTTCTCCTGTAATTATGGAGGAGATTTTTAAGAATTGAAAGCCATAGAGGCGCCTGGGTGGCTCAGTCAGCTGAACACCTGCCTCTGGCTCAGGTCATGATCTCGGGGTCCTGGGATTGAGCCCCACATTCAGCTGCCTCCTCAGCAGGGGAGTCTGCTCCTCCCTCTCCCTCTGCCCTACCCTGCTGCTTGTGTGCTCACTCGCTGACTCTCTCAAATAAATAAATAAATAAATAATCTTTAAAACAAAACAAAAAAGTATTGAAAACCATGGTTTATTTGTTATTCAGAGTCTACATATGAATTTGATAGAAAATTATCCAGAGATCTAATCTGAATGACAGTTTATTGGGGGTATGGAAAGCAAATATATTTACATATGCACACACACATAAGGGCTGCCTTGTGGAAAGATCAGGAATGTGGATAAAGACTTGTGCAAAGATATTGATACAGCATTATTTATAAATGGTGAAAAATTAGAAACCATTTAAATGCCCAGTGATAAGAGAATGATGAAATGAACTGAGATACAGTCACAAGGTAGAGAATTAGGTTAGCATTAAAAAGTCATACTTTGGGGTGCCTGGGTGGCTCAGTTGGTTAAGTGACTGCCTTTGGCTCAGGTCATGATCCCAGGGTCCTGGGATCGAATTTCACATTGGGCTCCCTTTACTCTGTGGGGAGCCTGCTTCTCCTTCTCCTTCTGTCTGCCACTCTCCCTGCTTATGCTCTTTCTGTGTCAAATAAATAATTACATAACATCTTTTTTTTTTTAAAGTCATACTTTGGATGGGGGTGCCTAGGTGACTTAGTTGGTTAAGTGTCTAACCCTTATCTCAGGTCTTGATCTCAGGGATGAGTTCAAGCCCTACATTGGGCTCCATACTGGTGTGGAGCCTATTTAAAAAAAAAAAAAAAAGTTATACTTTGGAAGAGTAGATAACGATATAGAAAATATCAGTGAAATACAACCTGAAGAAAGCAAGATACGAACAACAAATATAGTGTGATCTCAATTTGAGTAAACACGCATGTATGTGTGCACACACACGAAATCCATATGACCTGGTGGTCTGATGATAGGAGATTGTCGTTCCTTCTTTTTGTTCTATTTTTTTAAACATGTTCTACTTTGGACATGTACTACATGTGTTCTGTGAAAATAACACCAAATAACATTCTTCAAAAGATCAGAGATATAAACAGTGGGAATGGGGAAAAGCTTCCTGCAGACTCCTTTTCTCATTCTCCTGAATTTTCTTTTTTGTTTTGGTCATAGTCACTCAATTCACGAGAGACGTGGATGATTTGGAGAGGCTTTTATGAAGATTAACAGAGTCGATTAAAAGGTTGGTGCACAGAGCTTGTTAGAGATGTTTCAAAGAACAAGGACCGTGGGGAAGAAAACCCACAGAGATGGCATATGACCAGTTAGCAACTGGAAGATGTTCAATGGGAAGACTAAAACTAAAGAACAGATTAACTTGCAGCTGGAGGGATTTAGCTAGAGCTATTGCAAACACTCTTGGTAGCGCAAATTGTTAAACCCCGAAGAGGGTCACCAAAAAGGAAGAGATGCTCAGTGGTGTGGGGTGATTTTCAGTCCAGATGTATTTAAAGGTAGGGGGATATGAAACGACCATGCAATCATTTTTCAGCCAAAAAATGATTTGCATTTATGCAATCATTTTTCAGCCACCAAATCATTTCGTGTTGGAGCAGGAGACAGTGGTGGTTAACCTCCTTTTAAAGGGAGAATGGACAGTTAGAAGTGAACCAGTTATGTTTGCATTCAAATTTTCTGCCATGTACATTAGTAAAAGATCTGGGTATAATCAGGACACCATCAAGTATTATCTATCATCATGTATAATGATGGTAAGTGGAGATTTCTTTTTTTCACCATGGTCCCATGAATAAACCTCCAAAGCAACTTTTCAGATCAGTCCTTTACTGGCTCTTAAAATACACCAATCCCTGAGGACTTCTGAGTGACAGAATCCTGCAAATGGTGAGTCTTGGAACTGGAGCCCTGGGAGGCTGGCTCAGGCCCAGGGACCCATTTAGGTGACGATATGTTCTGAAATCACCCTGATTATAAAGCAGAGTTTCTAAGCACTGGATCTCACGCCAGCTCAATGACTCGACTCTGCAAAGTTACCAGGCACTTGGAAAGCCTGTTGCGGCCACTGTGAGTTATTGCTGTCGTTCAGCTGGGGAATTGTTACTGTGAGTTACGGGTCTCTGGGTCTCAGATGAAAACACAGAGCCCAAAGGGAGTGCTGATCTATGAGCCTATGAGCCGGGGGTGGGGGGAGGTGGGGGAAGGGTAAATACCCCAAAAGCGCCTGTGGATGAGGGCCTTTCCAGGTGTAAGCTCACCAGCAGGGAGAAACGCCCCTCCCACCCTTATTTCTGAGGGATTCCTAGTAAAGATGAACGGAGACCGGAAATCTCTTTAACATGCATGGAAAAGGGCACTCTTTAATTCTGCAGCCAGATCTAGAAATTGCTTTGCAAACACTCTTGGGAGAAGGAACAAGGTGATGGCATAACTCAGCTGGTCAGAGGTGAAGGTGCAGGCAGGGAGCTCTGATGGGTAGTCCTTGTGGTAGAGGCTCTACTTTCTCTTTGTAGATGGGGATTCAACACAGAAGCAGGAAGAAGCACTGGGAGAGCCTGGGGGATGCATCCTCCCTTCGAACCTTGGCCCCAGGACAGTACATTGGCACAAGTGCATGGGTGTCTGTGCATGGGCGCCCCTGCGTGGGTGCACATGGCCATGGACTCTTTATATTGCAAGACTGATGAGATAACACTTGCCGAGCACCAAGTCCTTATAAAGTGTTTATTTTTCCCCATGGTGAGAAAACTGTGGCTGGGAGAGATTAAATGGCTGGTTCCTGGTTTTAGGATGTAAAGGAATCTGCGAGTAACACCAGGTTGGGGCAGGGGTGTGGCCTGGGCTTGCAACTTGGAATCAGCACCTCCAGATGAGATCAGAGAAATAGTAGTCCAGTTCGTGGGTACATTAAAAGCATTAATTGGTTAAACATAATCATCTCAAATAATTTACACATTTGGCAGCTTGTTCTGTTCTGTTGCTTTTATTAGACCAAGGGTGTTAGTGAAATGAACCTAACTGAGCCTCCCTGGCCCTCTGATATCTGGCTACCACCTGGCCTACGTATGATTTCTTTAGAACACAGATCACTTTAATTAAATAAGTGAATTACTGGGGCTCCTGGGTGGCTCAATCGGTTGGACATCTGCCTTCCACTGGGGTCATGATCTTGGAGTCCTGGGATTGAGCCCCAACTCCAGATCCCTGCTCAGCGGGGAGCTTGCTTCTCCCTCTCACTCTGTCCTCCGCCCCCCACCCGTCTTGTGCTCTCTCTCTAATAAATAAAATAAAATAAACCTTAAAATAAATAAATAGGTGAACCACTTATTTAAACTTCTTCAATGGCTAATTTCTTCCATTTAAAGACCACATTCTTCAGCTTGGTCTTTAATTATCTCCACTCACCTGACCTGCTTTTTCACATCTCCTGCTCCTTTACTTTACATATCTTCTGAGACCCCAGTGGAAGGAACCTCGGACAGGCTGTTCCCCCGTGGTGGGTTCTGCTTTTTGGTAACTCCTCTGTCTGACGTTTTGGTCCTTCTGCCTGGAATCTCTCTTCCTACTTCTCCACCTGGATAACTGACACTCCTTGTCTAAAATTGCTGTTTAAGGTGTCAGGATGAGATAGGGATGGAGATGGGAAATTTAGTCTAAAGGCAGCAATATCAGGTTTAACTGCATATAGTCAAAACTGCCCTTGAAAATTTACTGAATCGTCTGAAAGCACATGATGCATGGTTTGTGTATACAGTCTGGGACATAAATAGGTATGTGAAAACTATGTATCATTAAATCCCGGGATCACATTTAGAGCATTGCAGTAAAATGCTAAAGCCATGAGAAGTGGAGAAGGGAGATCCCATTAGGGAATCCCAAATGTATTTCTATCTTCTCATGATCACCAAACTCTGGGATGTGCTGAGTCTTCCTGGTAGCCTGCATTATTAAAATTTTCTCTCTCTTTCTGTCTGCCTCTCTCTTTTTTTTTTTTTTTTTTAACATGGAGTCACTGTTGTAAATGCTATCTCACTATAGCCAAAGAGTCTGTGAATCTTTTCCTGACTCCCTTAGACAGTATCAGCCTCATAGAATCCTTTAAAAAAAAAATTCCAGTGTAATTAACATAGAGTGCTGTATTAGTTTCAGGGGTGCAATACAGTGATAAAGCTTCATAAGTTTCTATTCATATCTCTACCATCACACCTATCAGGTCATACTTATCAAGGTATCTGTTCTATCCAATGGACTGAGAATTCCTCCAGACATGACCCATATCATTGTCACTCTATCCATAGCACCCAGGACAGTTCTTTTCTTCTTTTTTTAAGATTTTATTTTTTTTGTTTTAGAGAGGGGAAGAGAGAGAGAGAGAGAAAGCAGGGAGAAGGGACAGTGGGAGAGGGAGAAGCAGACTCCCCGCTGAGCAGATAGCCTGATGCAGGGCTTGATCCTAGGACCCGGGATCATGACCTGAGCTGAAGGCAGACACTTAACAGACTGAGCCACCCAGACGCCCCATCCAGGACAGTTCTTAGCAAACACATGACCAGTGTTTCCCGAAGCATATTCCATTGACAAACATCAGACTCACCTAGGGGACCTCTTAAAATGCAAATTCGTGAAAGAAAAGCAACTTAAATTTAATCTTCAAGTTTCTGATTCAGCATTCCTTGGGTTGGATTCAGGAAGCCCTAGTTTCAAGGCACTTCCCAGGTGATATTGACACAACTGTAAGTGTGGCCTCTTTTCTCATGCCTTCTCTGTCTACACACGTGCCCCAGAGGTATGACCTCCCCTATTGACTTAAGGTAAGACATGGGGGCGGGCAATGGAACTGAGATGTAGGGGAGTGTTGCTGGCACTGGGACGGGAGTGCTGGGGAGGAGTTGGAAGGAGGGCTTGAATTTTGCACAGAGGTTTTGCACCCTGGTCTGTGCCCTTGAGTCGGGATTTTTGCAGACATCGTATAGTATTGCCATAATGATCATTGTGGCTCATTCTTCGCTACTCATTTCATCTCTTTTCCGTTGAATTGCAGCTAGGCAAGTTGGGAAATTGCTCTCAACTCAAGGTGCAAACCCAATGGGTATGAGGATAAACTTATCCCTTTTGCCTGTTATGGTTCAGACACTTCAACCTGCCTGAAATTCAAGTAAAGGGTTATTGGAGTCTTTTAGGAAACGTCCTTGCTTTCAAGAGCTAGGTTGTAAGCCGGAAAATACATGGCTCTGAATGCTGCTGACAATTTTCTAATGATCTGTGAGGAGCATGTAGCCTTATAATAATAGTAACTGGTTTCATCTTGTTTCATATTTTCTTCTCTTCCTCTATGATCCTCTGTCCTGTTTATCCAATTCCTCATATCAGTGAGATCATATGATGATTGTCTTTCTCTAAAACCAGAGAGGGAGACAAACCATAAGAGACTGTTGATCTCAGGAAACAAACTGAGGGTTGCTGGAGGGGAGGGGCATGGAAGGGATAAGGTGGCTGGGTGATAAACACTGGGGAAGGTATGTGTTATGGGGAGTGGTGTGAATTGGTAAGACTAATGATTCACAGACCTGTACCCCTGAAACAAACATTATGATATATGTTAATAAAAATTTTTTGAGTACAGTTAAAAAAAATAATAATAGCAGCTGATCTCTGGGTAACAGACCACAGTGATACAGAGAACCTGGGTCACTGTCACCGGTGACATTTTGAAAAATTGTGGTAAAACACACAGAACATAAAATTTACCATCTTCACACCTTTTTTCAGTGTACAGTTCAGTGTTGTTCTGTCTGTTCTTACTGTTGTGCAACCACAACACTATCCCTCTCCAGGACTTTTTCCTCTTCCTCAACTGAAATTCTGTACTCATTAAACACAAACTCCCTATTCTCCCTCCCTGCCCAGCCCTTGACAAGCACCATTTTACTTTCTGTATCTATGAATTTGATTGCTCTAGGAACCTCATCTAAGAGGAGTCATAAATATTTGTCCTTTAAAAAAAGATTTTATTAATTTATTCATGAGGGACTGAGAGAGAAAGAGAGTGAGATGGAGGCAGAGGGAGAAGCGGGCTTTCTGTGAAGCAGGGAGCCCAGTGTGGGACTCAATCCCAGGACCCTGGGATTGCCACCTGAGCTGAAGGTAGACACAACCCACTGTGCCACCCAGGCACCCTATATATGTCCTTTTATGACTGGTTTATTTCACTTAGATTAATGTCTTCAAGGTTCAAACACATTGTAACAGGTGTAAAAACGTCCTCCCTTTTTAATGCTGAATAAAATGTCTATTGTCTGTTGATACCACATTTTGTTTATGCATTATCTGTCTATGGATGCTTGGATTATTTCCAACTTTTGGTTATTGTGAATAATGTTGCTATGTACACAGGTGTATAAAATATCTGTTTGAGTCCCTGCTTTCAGTTCTTTTGAGTATATACCCAGATGTGGAATTGCTGGATTATATGGTAAGTTTACATTCAGTTTTTTGATGGATCGCCATACCAATTTTTCTAGCAGCTGCACCATTTTACATTCCCACCAGCAAAGGATGAGGGTTCTATGTTCTCCACTTCCTCACTAGCACTGGTTATTTTGTTTGTTTATTTTTCTTTGCAATAGTATTCATACTAGTGGATGTAAAGTGCTTTCACACCGTGGTTTAAATTTGCATTTCCCTAATGGCTAGACATTTAAGCATCTTTTCATGTACTTATTGGCCATTTGTATATCTTCTTTGGATAAATGTCCATTCCAGTCCTTTGCCCCTTTTTTATTGTTGGGCTGTCCTTGATGACATTTTAAACTGCTGACTAAACCAGACTTGAAGCCTGCTCTGAATTTGTGTTCCTGGTTTTGTAATGTAGTGAACTACCCATGGTTGACAGAATAATGGCCCATCAGAGATGTCCATGTCCTCATCCCTGGAATCTGTGAATATGTTCCCTTATGAGGCAAAAGGTTAAGATAAAGATCTTGAGATGAGAAGATGATGATGGATTATTCAGGTGAACCCAATATAATCATCAGACTCCTTATGATAGGGAGGCAGCAAGGTCAGAGTCAGAGAAGGAAGAATGGAAGCAAAGGTCAGAGTGACGCTGGGCCATGAGCCAGAAGATGTGGGCAGCCTCCAGAAGATGAAAAAGTTGAGGAATGAATTTCCCCTTAGATCCTTAGAAATGTAGCTCTGCCAACACCCTGATGTTAGTTCTGCAAGGCTCACTTCAGACTTCTGACCTCCAGAACTATAAGATAATAAATTTGTGTTGTTCTAAGCTCCTGAGTTTGTGGCAATTTGTTATAGCAGCAATAGAAAACTAATACACTACCTGATTGTTTAAGTCAGAGCAGGCTTTAGGGTGGGTTGATTCAGCAGTTGAAAGGTATCATCCACTATAACTCAACACCCAAAAATCCAAATCACCTGATTTAAAAAGAGGACAAAGTTTTCTGTTTTTTTGTTTGTTTGTTTGTTTTTTAATAGCCAAGAGCATCTTAACTGGTAAATCAGGTAACCAACCATAAAACAGCCAATCCCAGACTTCTAGTGAATTCTAACTGCATAGCAACCATGCTTAGGGAGGTTGATAATAGGCAGTCATTTCATAATAAGGGAGTGGCTAGGAAAAGAAATTCTGATGTACATTATGGTTAGAGAAAAACCAGAATCACACTCAAGTGCTTGATTAATGAATGAATGAGATATTTTTGCTTAATTTGATTATGGGTATTTGTAATTTCCTCCTTGGTTTAGTGATTCTGTCTTACTGACCTGTGGGTGCTGTATATTCCTCACCAGACTCTGGGTTGGCATGTGTATTTGAGAGTGAATATGCATAGAAGTTGACTATTGCCCCAGAGACTTGTCTTATAAATTCAGACTCTGTTCCAAATGCTATCTTGCTTCCCTCGGGGACCTTCTCCTTCCCTGTTATTTGTTATTAAATCACTAGGCTGAGCTCAGTACCCAAACAACAGATCTTTCTCATCAGGTCCCAGAGGAAAGAGGTCTAGTCCACTCACCTTGGACCCCAAGTCCCCAGATCACTAATGAAACATACACTGTGTAAGCTCCCTAGGCCCAGGTTCTGATTTCACCTTGGATGGGCAAAAGTCCTCGTCTTAAGCCAAACCAAAAAGCCAAAACAGACAAGCTTGTGTCCCTTCCTCTTCTGATGTCTAGAATTCATGTTAAAATTGGGTTTCCTGCCTGTATGCTCAGGTGAGAGTGAGGGGAATTACCAAGCAGTGCTAAAAAGTTTGTAAAAGACCCTCCAGCTGACTTTAAAGGTAGAAGACCACTTTCTGGAAAACATAAGTCATCCCCGTGCCTAGAAGTGAAACCATTTCCTGGAAGAAAATTTTCCTTTAATCAGGTATCTGTCTTCCCATGATGAGCTCCCAACAAATGGAGACACAATCATTTTTTTTTCCCTAGGCTAACCAGTGATCTGAGTTGTGGATCCTTCCCACCCCTGGTGTCTCCCCAAGCTCCCCATGTTGCCAGGTCTGTGGACACTTCATAGCAGGCCAGTCACTAAAGCTAACATATTGTCCCTGACAACTGTCACTCACATCTCAAGAATCATAAGAAATTGTGTATTTCTGTGAAAACAGGTCTCCAGTGAAGCCCTTAACTCCAAACTCCAGGGCTCAAGAGGTGAAGCAGTCAGATCCACCCCCTCACATGCCCTTCAAAATTAACTTCATGCAGAACTTTACTGTCAGCTTGGGCTTTGAAGGAAGACGGGCATGGGTTCAAGGCTTGATTCTCTCCCAATACCTCCCAATACTGGCTGGAAGTCATTTTGAGGTCATGTCACCATTCCAAACCTTGATGTCATTATCCGTTAAATGGGGATAACAGTACTTACTTCACAGGGTTGTTGGGAGCATTCCGTGAGATCACATGTGTATACATGCTCAGTAAAGGTGAAGGGAGTTGCAGAAATGTTTGTTGGGGTTGCTTGGGGGAAATCGTTATTTCTGACTGCAACTTTACAATAAACTCTTGATGAGCAGCTCTGGAACTCCAGCTCAAATTCTCTAACCAGAGAGCACAGGCTTATAGTATTTTACCATTTCATTTGTTTTCGAGTTCTGCTAACTGTGAATTCACGGATTATTTTAGGGAGAAAGCAGCTTGTCTGCAACAAAGTCTGTATTAACTCTAACAGGTATCCGGTTACTACTGAGCCTAGAGGATCCTACTGCTCAATGTGGCCAAACAGTATTCCATTCCAATTGCATCATCTCTCTCCCCAGTGATCCCCAGGGCTAGCTTGACCAGGCTGGCTGAACAGGTGGCCCTTTCCTCTCTCACGGCTCCATGTGTTATTTCATATCACCTTCTTCTCATGGGAATATTCAGGTTCAAGGGGAATGTGAATCTATCTCTATTTGAACTACAGACTACAGAAGATCAAGGTCTGTTTCCTTCTACCTCCCAGATGGTACCTTAATATTAGATTCCTGATCCAAGAGAGGCAAATGGGGTCATCCAAATGACCACAACAACCTTTAAGAGGGCCTAATGTACACCGCAGAAGTGAGTGTCTTGTCACTCAATCAGAGGGTATAATAGACCTTAAATCAATGGCAGATCTTAGCACCTGTGACTTTCTAGCATCACTTCTCCTTAACATGGTAGTTAGAAGGGAATACATACATATACATATACATATACATATACATATACATATACATATACATATATATTTGATTCCTCTGAGCTGAATGTATATATATGTACTCGGCTCAGGGGAATCCAAAAATAGCAAAGAGATAAACCCACAAAACCCTCCCATTTGAGATATTGTTTCAGCTATTTGTAACAGAGACCCAGACCAATGTGACTTAAGCAAATAGAAGTTTCTTTCTCACGCTGGAGGGTGGCATTCCGAGCTGCATGGTGACTCTGCTGCATGAGTTTGTCTCAGGATCCAGACTCTCACTATCCTGTGGTTCAGCCAATCCTTGAAGCCATGGTCACATGGCTCACTAAGGCTGGTCTGTCCACATGAGATTCTTCCAATTGTAAAATCCTTAAAATCCTCCCCTACTGTCCGACAAGTAGCTAATGTTCTAAAACCCCTACTTATACATAACCCTGGCGGGCCCATCCTCCGGGCCTTCACTATATTCCCCATCATACAGCAACTAACGTGTTAAGGCCTGGTCCAGGTCCAGGGCTAAGCCATAGTTCATTCTAATTGGTTACAGAAGGCCAATCCAGGGGCTAACCTTTTTTGACACCCACCCTACACTAAAGATGAAGGGATGCTCCAGCAGGAAGTTTCCTCAGGATTATTCCATCACTTGATCATATACACCTGAGACCTAGGATTAGTAAGTATCCCACAGACCTGGTCATGCTAGACACTGCGTCATTTCTCTCTAAAACCTGAGAGAGTAATTATAATTAAGCCGGAAGTTGGCAAGGAAGGGAACTGGTGACATCATTAATCAGCTATGAAGAGACAAAGAGGGATGACATCCTGACCTGAGTCAAAGGGAAATTAAAGAGAGACTGTTCTAAAAAGGGAACTTGAAGAAGCCATTGAATGAGATTTTTTTAAAAGATGTTATTTATTTGACAGAGAGAGAGAGAGAGAGAGAGAGAGAGAGAGAATACAAGTAGAGGAGCAGCAGGAAGAGGGAGAAGGGGAAGCAGGCTCCCCACTGAGAAGGGAGCCTGAATGGGGGTGGGAGGGCCCTGATCCAAGGACTGCAAGATCATGACCTGAGCCCAAAGCAGAGCCACCCAACAACTGAGCCACAAGACACCCCCACTGAATGAGATTTTTAAGGGCAAGGTCTGGGGCTAGGGCTGCCAGAAGAAAGAGAGACAGAGACAGAGAGATAGAGACAGATGAGAGAGAGAGAGAGAGAGAGAGAGAGACATTTTTCCTCAAGAAAATGTAATGAAAAAGAGAGTAGGCCAGATGGAGTTTCTAAGTGACAATATTGGTGTCTTACAAGACAGAATTATAAATGAGCACATTCCCCTCATCCAGGCAGAGAGAGGCCTGCTGATTGGCCTCCTTTCTGTTATTTCCCAGAGGAACACCAAACATGCAGTGTGTGTGGAGACTCAAAATAATGTCATAAAGCTAATCATGGCCTGATGCGCACTTTGCCCTTCAATATTCTAACTTGCCTTCACATTCCCAAGGAAGCAAAACAAGAAAACCAGGCTCAGGCAGGTTCCTCAGCCTTCCTGAGCTTTGGTGATGTTCATCTGTACAACCAGGATGATTGTAGCTAACTTTCATGGTGGTTTTGAGGTTTATTTTTAAAAATATTTTATTTGTTTATTTGAGAAAGAGAGAGAGCACAAGCAGGGGTAGCAGCCAAGGGAGAGGGAGAAGCAGACTCCCTGCTGAGCAGGGAGCCAGAATGTGGGGCTTGATCCCAGGATACAGAGGTCATGACCTGAGCCACCAAGGCAACCCAGGTTTTGAGGACTAAATGAGAAGGTGCCCCTATGCGTCCTTTGGCCTTGGTGAATGGTAAGGGCCCAGAAATTTTCAGGTCCCCCTTCCTCAGTCCCTGGACATTTTTAGGTCACTGGCTATTACCCAAAATAAGAATTCAAGCTTGGCACAGACCTCCTACCTGACTTCTCATTCTCAGTATCTCTAAAAGTCTGCATTAAAATTAGACAAGCTTCTGCCCTATAAAACCCAAGCCTGGATAATGCCACCCCATCTGTCATCCCTGCTCCTTTCCTAGAACAGCAGAGCTCTGCTGGATTTAATTGCACCAGCAAGTTCCTTGGTGCTGCAAGATCTACAACTGAACCCTCAGCCTGGGACCACCCTTCGATCTGTCCCACCTCCTAGGCAGTCTCTGGCCCCACACTCTCTCAACCCCTTAAACTCTGCCTCACTGCCAGCCTCTCTCCATCACAGACCACCTCTTCTCTGAGTCAGTAAGGAAACAGATACTGCCTATAAGTTTATCTGTATCTGCACTCTTCCTTTATCTCTTTGCAACCAGGTTTGGTGGAAGATGAGTCCTGCCTCTTGCCCAAACTTGATCATCCCGCTTGTACGTGGATCCCTCCAATTTCATACTCTGAGTACCATGTCCCCATTTTTGACTCCCTTTCCCTCTTGTAGTTTCAACCATTCCCTCTCTACGAGCTCCTTCTCATAGGCATTTTAAACATATTCAAATACCTAGTCTGTTTTAAAAAAAATGGCAATTCAATTGACATATGAAATTATATTAGTTTCAGGTGTACCGCAGAATGATTTGGTATTCATGTATAATTACAAAACGAACATCACGATGTCTAGTCAACATCCATCACCCCTCAGAGTTACAATATTTTTTCCTTGTGATGAGCGCTTTTAACATCTACTTTCTTTGCAATGTTTGACTATGCAATATGGTATTATTGACTATAGTGTCCATGCTGCATGTTGCCTCCCCATGACTTATTTATTTTAAAGCCAGAAGTTTGTACCTTTTGGGGCCCCTCCCCATTTTGCCCACCCCTCAGCTATCACCTCAGGCAACCATCAATCTGTTCTCTGTATCCAAAGGCTGTTTGTTTTTTTAGATCCCACATATACGTGAGATCATACTGTATTCATCTTGCTCTGACTGACTTATTTCACTTGGCATTATATCCTCAAGGTCCATCCATGTCTTTGCAAATGGCAGGATTGCCTTCTTTTCTATTATCTTTAAAAAGAACAACAAACTTCACAATTGATGCTTTGTCCCACTCTAGCCCCTACCTTTTCTTTATAGCTAGGATTCCTGAAAGAAGCTCCACTTCATTCCTCAGCCGGTTTCTCTTCTGCTCCCAATATTCCACTTTCCAAAGTCACCAATGGCTTCCTTGTGTTTGATCGAAAAGACAATTTTATTTACTTACTTATTCTTTCTCTGCTTGTGATGAAGAAAAGGAATAGAAAAGTAGCTATTATTATGATCCTTATTTTATGGATGAAGAAATTAAGGCTTAGCAAGTTTAAGAAACTCACTGAGGTATCCAAGGTAACACTGGGATTTGAACCTAGGTCTATGGCCTGACTTTCCTACATCTCATGGGTTACTACTATTCTCAGTCTCATTTAGTGGTTTCTCTTCATCACTGGAGTGTCCCTCACCTCAATCCTTACCCTATGTCTATCTATACTCAGTCCGTGAGTGATTTATTCCAATTGCATGACTTCAAATATTTTATATAGATGGCCAACAATGCCTCCCATTATGGTATACGCATGTCATTCCACCTCTGAGGAGGTGGATTCTATTTCTCCTCCTTGAATCTGGGCTGGCCTGGTAACTTGCATTGACCCCTAGAATGGGGTGAAATTTGTCTTTCACGTCTAAACCCATGTTAGTATCTTCTTCTTGTAAGACCCAAATTGATCTGCCTATCATGTGCCCCATTGAAGGGTCATGGAGATACTGCCAGGATCACTGGACCAAAGGAAGCTTGGAGGTTGGACAAGGCCACTGAGGGTGAGAACCACTTGCATGCAGTGTATGTAAGTCCAGAAAGAATACCAGACCAGTCATCCTGCAGCAAAGACAAGCAGAGACAAGCAGAGAGGGATGGCACTGTCAATTGGCTTTCCATATTCCAATTTCTAGAAGGATCTGTAAACTTTCCCCTATACCACCTGTGTCCCACTGAGGTGGAGAGCTCCTGGATAAGATTAGACCAACTACAGAAAATACAGAGAACTTATTTTATATATATGTATGTGTAGTATAATAATTATTCACCATACAGAAAAGAGGCCATGCACTCATTACTTTTCACAAAACCATCCAAACCTCTTTATAGTCTTTGGATCAACTTCCAAGCCAGTGCATTGAAACAGATGAGTTGAAAGCTCTGGCTTTAGTCTTATCTTTGCTTTTCACTAGCTTTGTGTGCCTGGAAAACTTGCTGGCGTCAGAGCTTATCTCCTCATCCATAAAATAGCACAATCTATTTCCTGTGCACATCACATGATTACGGTGAGGAAGATCAAATATTTCAACACCCATATGTAAATTTATTTTTTCAATTTACAAAATATTATACAAGTATGAGATTATTTTTTAAAGATCCATTATGGCCTGAAAAGGCTGATTGACTCTTCAGACTGTTCGTTTTTTTTAATCCTGAGTCTACCTTTTATATAATGATGCCCTCTGCTGTTCTCTTAGATATCTTTTCTTTTTAATGGAAGTATAATTGACATATAACATGTTAGTTTGAGGCGTGCTTTTAATACTTGTATACACAGTGAAATGATCACTGGAAGTCTAGTTTCCCCCGTCACCGTATAAATTTATTACCATAGTCACCATGCTGTACATTACATTCCCATGACTTACTTATTTTATGCCTAGACATTTGCATCTCTTGATTTCCTTTTCCCATACTCCCACCCCTCAAACCCCTCCCTTACGATGACCACCAGTTTGTTTTCTGCATCTATGGGTTTGGTTTTGTTTGCTCATTTTGGTTTTTAGGTTTCATCTATAAGAGAAATCATGTGGTATCTGTCTTTGCCTGATTTATTCTACTTAGCATAATACACTCTAGTTTCATCCATGTCAATGCAAATGGAAAAATTTCATTATCTTTTATAGCTGAATAGTATTTCACTGTGCGTGTCACACACACAACACTTCGTCCTGTCGTTCATCGATGGATACTTTGGTTGCCTCCATATCTTGGCTATGGTAAATGATGCTACAATGAACACAAGGTGCATATCTATTTTTGAATTAGTGTTTTATTTTTCTTCACATAGATACCCAGAAGTGAAATTGCTGGGTCATATGGTAGTTCTCTTTTTAATTTTTTTGAGGAACCTCTTTCCTGTTTACCACAGTGGTTGCACCAGTTTGCATTCCTACTAACTGTGTCCAAGAGGTTCCTTTTCTCCACATCTTTACCAATACTTGTTATTTCTTTTCTTCTTGATGATGGCCATTTTGACAGGTGTGAGATGGTATCTCATGGTGGTTTTGACTTTTCCTGATGATGAGTGATATTATGCATCTTTTCATGGACCCGTTGGCCATCTCTATGTACTCTTTGGAAAAATGTCTATTCAGATCTTCTGCCCAGTTTTTAATCAAAGTTTTTGTTTGTTAATTGAGTTGTGTGAGTGTCTTTATATATTTTGGATATTAGCCACTTATCAGAAAGATATAAGATTTGCAAATTTCTTCTTCCATTCAATATGTTGTCTTTTTATTTGTTTATGGTTTCCTTAGCTGTGCAGAAACTTTTAGTTTGATGTGGTCCTATTTATTTTATTGTTGATTTGCCATTGCCTTTGGAGTCAGATAAAAAAGATATTGCTGAGTTATGTCAAGGTTCTTACTGCTATGTTTTCTTCTAGAATTGTTACAGTTTCCGGTCGCCCATTTAAGTCTTTAATCCATCCTTTTTGAGTTGATTTTTGCATATGGTGTAAGATAATGACCCATATTCATTGCTCTGCATGAACTGACCAGTTCATGTATCTTTCCAATAAAAATTTTTTTTAAGCAATCGTTATAGCTTATATGGGGCTCAAACTCAGGACCCTGAAATGAGATCAGGAGTTGTGCCCTTTACTTCAGATTATACAATAGATTTGGTCTGTACCATCATTCTGTCCAAGACTATTAGAGTGGGAATGATAGATGGAGATCACTTAGTCTCATTTGTGAGGCAACAAAGCACAGATAATGGTGAAGTACCTAAATCAGTCAAACTGGGGCCAGAACTCTGGCACTAGACTCCAGATTCAGTGTTGTTTAGTCAGAATGGCAATATGGAAGTAAAAAAAAAAAAACAAAAAAAAAACCCCACAGTGTGTTTGACTTAAATATCCAAACAGACTCTATTATCTTGCCCTAATACTCTCCTCCCTCCTAAAATCATAACCAACATTAAAAGAGTTATTGGTGTGACGCCTGGGGGGCACAGTCAGTTAAGAGTCTGATGCTTGGTTTTGGCTCAGGTCTTGATCTCAAGGTTGTGAGGTCGAGTCCCACTCCCCCACTGGGGTCTGGTTCTGCACTCAGTAGGAGTCTGCTTGAGATTCTCTCTCTCCCTCTCTTCCTGCCCCTCCCCATCTCTCTTTCTCTCTAAAGATAAATAAATTTTTTAAAAAATTTAAAAAATAATAAAAGAGTTATTGGTGGGTGACATCTACCCAGACACTCAAGACAGAAACTCAAAGTCGGTTTTAATTATGACCTCTCCTTTATCCACCCATAAAATATGTCATGTGGTCTCATGGTCTGTCTTCTCAATGTGTTTCACTCTCTTCTCCGTTTGGACTGCCCTCTTATTTTTTGCTTACCCTTTTGCTTACCTTTTGCTCAAAAGCCTTTTGCTTACCCTTCCTTTCTCCATTCACTGGAATAAAATACTTTGTTAAATGCTGGCATATCCCAGGCAGTATGCTAGATACAGAGAATTAAGAGACATGGTCCATGTATTATAGAATTAAAGATCTAGTAGAAAGAGGCATATCTGTAAACAAATGTGGAATTCTGGTTCCTCCAGAATATCCCAAAACAATCTGCTGATGAGACAAACCTGAGTGTATGTTCTCCACAGTGAAGGGGAGAACTAGCTCATAGACTTAGTACCATCTATAAGCTGTGAAGGTGAAGTCAGGATATTTATGAGATTTTGAAGTCTTGTTTGCGGTACATCTTTCAGTGGAGAAGGGTCTTGGTTATGATTGGATAAGAATCATGATAAAACAGCTTAAGATTGGTAGAACTTGCAGGTGAGGATTTGGAGGAGGGGGTCCAATGAGTCTTTGGGTATAAACACTAGGTTGTTTTCTGTTGAGGAGTATGTGGTTCTCTCACTAAGTTCCTGGAATGTACAATGAGGTTTATTTGCAACTTTAATCTTTTCAGGCAAGAATTTCCTGGAATGGTAATGTTGATGTAGGTAACAGTGTGGTGGTAGATAAGTTCATTTCTCATGAGGAAATGCATAATAGACACATGTGTGAGGTACTGTGAGAACATGAAGAAGGGAGTGTTCAGTGATCCCTGGAGTCAGACTAGGCAAGAATTGAATAAGGTTTTTTGAACTTGAACTATCTTTTAAAAGATGAATAATATCCATTTATGGATGTACCACATTTTATTACTCATTTACCAGTTGATAGACTTTTGGGTTGTTTTGATTTTTTGGCTATTATGAGTAATGCTGCTATGAACATTTCTGTACACATATTTTTGTGAACATACATTTTCATTTCTCTTGGGCATATATCCAGGAGTGAAATTGTTGGATCATATGGTAATTCTATGTTTAATATTTTGAGGAACTGCCATACTGTTTTCCAAAGAGGGTGTACCATTTTATATTTCTACCAGCAATGTATAAGTGTTCAAATTCCTCCATATTATTTCCAACACTTGCTATTTTTTCCATTTTTTTAATTATAGCCATCTTAGTGGTATAAAGCAGTATCTCATTGTAGCTTTGATTTGCATTTTCCTAATAAACTAGTGATGTTGAGCACTTTTTCTTTTTTTTTTTAACATCTTAATTTTATTTTTTTTCAGCATTCCAAGATTCATTGTTTATGCACCACATGGCATTTTTTCTTGTTAGCCATTTCTAGATCTTCTTTGGGGAAATTTCTTTTCAAATCCTTTGCTCCTTGAGTTTTTAATTGGGTTATTTGTCTTTTAATTGTTGAGTTGTAAAAGTTAATTACTCAGGATACAAGTCTTTGATCAGATATATGATTTGTAAATATTTTCTCCAAAATCATGGGTTGTTTTTTTACTTTTTTGTTGGTATCTTCTGAAGCACAGAAGTTTTAAATTTTTTATATTGATATGAAAATCACATAACATAAAATTAACTATTTTAAAGTGAGCAACTCAGGAACATTTGGTACATTTAATTTCTTTTCTTGACTAATTGACCGGACATGAACTTCAACATTTTGAATAGCAGTAGTGAAAGCAGTCATCTTGTTCCTGATCTTAGGAAAATAGTTTCAGTCCTTCATGATTACACTATTAGCTGCAAGCTTTTATAAATGCCCATTAGCATGCTAAGAAAGTTCCCTTCTATTCTTATTTTGTTGAAAATTTTTATCAAGACAGAGTAGTTGGATTCTATCAGTTGCTTCTTCTGCCTTAATTAAAGTAATTATGTGTTTTTAATCATTCTTTCTGTTAATGTGATATATTACATTGATTAGCTTTCTTATGCTAAACAATCCTTGCTTTGCTGGGTTGAATCCTACTTGCTCTGGTCCTTTTAATATGCTGATAGATTCAGTCTGCTAGTATTTTGTTGGGAACCTTTGAATCTACATTCCTACAGGACGTTTGTCTATAGTTTTGTTTTCCTGTGATGCCTTTGTGTGGCTTTTGTATTGGGGTATAACTGTCCTTGTAGAATGAGTTAGAGTATGTTGCTTCTTCTTCTATATTTGGAAAGGGTTTGAGAAGGATTGGTGTTTATTTTTCTTTAAATGTTTGGTAGAATTCACCAGTGAAGGCATCTGGTCCTAGACTTTTCTTTGTTGATAGAATTTTTTAAAGTTACTAATTCAATCTTCCTGTTATAGATCTGTTCAGATTTTCCATTTACCCTTTAGTCAGTTTTGGTAATTTGTGGATTTCTAGGAATTCACCCATTTGATCTAGGTTATCTAATTCTTTGGCATACAAAAGTTTTAAATATTTATGAAGTTCAATTTTTCTACTCTTTTTTACTTATGGTTTTTTCATATTTGCAGGATTTTTGCCTAATTCAAGGCAATGAAAATTTATCCCTATGTTTTCTTCTAAGACTTTTATAGTTTCAGTCCATGATCATTATTAATTTTTGTGTATGGTATGAGATAATCATTAATGCTTATTTATTTCTGCATGTGGGTATCCAGTTGTTACTGCCACCATTTTTGAAACAAATAGGATTTTGTTGCCCATTGGCCTTGTGTCCATTGGTCTCCCAAACTTGATGTAGACTTTAGCATCAGAGTAAGGATGTTGCAGGAAGTTTTAGTTTGGTGTCAGGTTGAAAGAGAGGGGAGCACATTCCTCAGAGAAAAGCTCTACTCGTTGGGCCATTGAGAACAAGGAAGAACATATGGACGTCTTTCTCAGGCCTCGGCCCTAAGCCGGTGCTGAAGGCTGGCACTTGGCTAACACTTATCTAACATATCTCGGGCCTGAAGCTGAGGCCTTGACAGCTTGTGGCCCCAAGCATAGGGCTTTTTCTTCTCTCTCATTCTCTCAAGATTCTACCCTTGGCCTCCTGAAGTGGTTCCAAGTAACCTGGGAGATCAACTAAGATTCCATTGGTGGTGGTGATGGTGTTGGTAGGAACAGTTGTAGTAGTAGGACAAGGAGGAGGAGGAGGAAGAGTCAGGGAAGAGAGACTACTCAAAGGCATTAATATAAAGGAAACAAAATTTTAAAAAGCCAACTCTCAGCTCATGGGAAAGAACATTTAAAAATTCTGAACATAGGTGAGTAACATTGTTCATACTCTCCTGGGGTCTGATCTCTATCTCTTGGACCTACTAGAAGACCAAAGCAGCCTGATAATCTTGGCTCAGTGTAAAGGCTGAGAAAAGTATAATTTGCCTTTGCCCAGATAACATGCAATTAATTAGACACTGTGATAGGCCTGAGAAAGATAATCCCAGAAGAGGGTGCATGTCCGTTGCACCATTGAAATTGCACTCTGGGGGGCAGTGTGGTAGAGCCGAAAGATCTCCAGTGTTGTGGCCAGACAGACAAGGGTCCAAATCTTGTCTCTACCACTTCACTTCCTGTGTGCCTTTGGACAAGTTACCTAACCTCTCTGAGCCTTGATTTTTCTCTCCCCAAAACGCAGTTTTGTCTGTACCTCCAGAGTTTTGTGATAATGAAGTGAGAGAATCTTGGCCAAGCACCTAGCACAGTGTCTGGTGTGTGTACTACGAGGGGCCAAGTATGTGCAAGTTCCTTGCCGCAGTCTTTTCTCCCCATTCCAGGCACAAACTGTAGCTGTCTGCTGTTTCCAAAGGATTCCATCCCATCATACTCCTTCTGATATTCAATCATGAAGAAACCCCGCCAGGAAACAGAAAACATCTTTCGGCCAAGGATGTTCATTGTGTTTGTTAGTATGAAAAACGAACAAAAGAACAAGCAAAACTCTGAATACCCCAAATCTCTCACAGTAAAGGAGTGTTATTATTAAAAATGACATCCACAAAGAGTTTCAATGACATAATGAAGTGCTTACATTATAGCATTAGGGGAACAAAATCTTCATATACAATTCTATACTCAAGTATGTTGAACCCATGAAACAACACTGATGGATGAAATGAAATACTAAAAAATATTAACAATGGTTGCCTTGGGGTGGAGGATTATAAGTAACTTTTCCAAAAACTGTTCTACCTTGCCCGTGACATTGTTTTGCTCCTGAAAACCACAAAAATTGATCTTAATTACAGAATGATTTTTAAATGGCCCTTGAGGAGTGTTTCACGGCAACGAGAATAAGTCACAACTACATGTGACAACATGGATAAATTTCACAAGCATACTTTTGAGCAAAGGAAGCCAGCTGCCAAAGAGTACATAGTGCATAATTTGCTTTGTGTAAAGTACAAAATCAAGCAAAACTAGTCTATGCCAGTGGTAATTGGGATAACAGTAACCACTGGAGGAAGAGCAGGTAGTAATTGCACATGGCTCCTTTTGCTTGGACATTACATTTGTGAAATCCATTGTCTGTGGGAGGGAAGTGACTGGAAAGGGGGCTTCTGGGATCTGATAATGTTCTCTTTCATGATCTGGTGCTAGGTGGGCCCAGTTTGTGAAAATTCACCCTTATGAATAGTGTTATACTTTAATAAAGAAGAAAAAAAGGATGGATGGATGGATGGATGGATGGATGGATGGATGGACGGATAGGTAGGTAGGTAGAAATGTACTTAGTGAATGCAAATATCATTGGTGCCTTATCTCAAGGAGAGTCATCTTTAGAACAAAAGAAAACCTGAAGTTGGCCACAAGATGGCGTTATTAGTTGCTTGGAAATCAAATCCCAAGGTGCTCTTCAGCAGAGTTTCAAAACCGAATATTTGGGTGTATTGTCTGAAAAGAAGAAAAGTTGGAAATTTTACAGTTTGGCCTTCTCTAATTTTCCAGGTGAAAGAAATAAAGGTGTAGAAGGATGACTTGCCCAAGATCACACTGCCGGTCAGAAGACCTGGGCTGGAAACCCAGGTATCTGGGCAATCAGCTTGTTCTGCCATGCTCAAAAACCCCTATTTTCAGCTCTGTTCCCTTCTTACCGTGGCCTGGAATAAGACATTTATGGAGAAGAAGTGCCTTTTTTTTTTTTTTATAACTCCAGAAAACAGAAGTTTCAAACGGAATAGAAAATTCCTGACTAGAATTGGCAGAATTGACAGGCTGCAGTGTGAAATTTCCATATATGGACATTTGAAAGCATCATATGGCTGATCCTGCCTGAGCTGGCTTAGGTTTCTACTTCCTTAGATGTGAAGGAGAGACCAGATATCCTCTGATATTTTTTTTCTCTCTCTCTGCTTGTCTTTGTTTCTTTCAGTCCACCCTCCCCTCCCTCCTTTCTCTCCCTTCTTTCCTTCCTCCCTGGTTTCTTATCTTTAAACCACAGGAGCCACCAATGCCTCTCAGAATCTAAAGGTCAAAACCAATGCAATGGCTTTATTAAACAGACCAGACCTTGGCTCCCTCTGTTGTGATTCCTTTGTCATTATTGCAGAGGACTCGCAGGAGAAAAGTCCATGTGGCAAATGAAAGTGTCAAGCTGAGAGGAAAGATTTGTGCCCTCCTATCCTGGACCTACAAAGAGGTCCCTTAATGGATGAGGACAAGCCCATCCAGCAGAGGAACAAGACTGTCAGCTGGCTCCAAGGTGTGCACTGCAATCTTTTCTGATAACCTCTAACTAAAAGGTGGGCTCTTTATACGGGGACCAAATGGACCTATTTATACATAGGTCATATATATATGTATATATACACACACACACAACACAGATACATAAACACATACACATACAAACGCATATACATACATATACATATACAATGCATGTAATACAGGGCAGCCCCCAAAACAAAGAACTATCTAGCTCCAAATGTCAGGAATTCTGAGGTTAAGGAACCTTACTCTAGGGGCACCTGGGTGGCTCAGTTAGTTAAGCATCTGACTCTTGATTTCGGTGATTTCAGCTCAGGTCATGATCTTAGGGTAGTGATATTAAGCCCCGTATCCGGCTCCATGTTGTGGGTGGAGCCTGATTAAGATTCTCTCTCTCCCTCTCTTGCTGCTCCTGCCCTGCCTTCCCTCTCTCTCTTTAAAAAAAAAAAAAGGAAGAAAGAAACTCTGATCTCTGAGGTGCCTGGCTGGCTCAGTTGGTAGAGCATGACCCTTTTGATCTTGGGGTCATAAGTTCAAAGCCCCGTGTTGAATATAGGGCTTACTTTAATTTTTTTAGAAGATTTTATTTATTTGGCAGTGAGAGAGCACAAGCAGGGTGAGAGGCAGGCAGAGGGAGAAGCAGGCTCCCTGCTGAGTAAGGAACCTAATGTGGGACTTGATCCAAGGAACCTGGGATCATGACCTGAGCTGAAGACAGACACTTAACCAACTGACCCACCCAGGCATCCCTAGAGCTTACTTTAAAAAGTAAATAAAACAAATAAAGTTTAGGTAGACCCTAAAAAAAAAAAAAAAAAACCCTGCTCAGTATAAAATTAGATCCTACTGAAATAATGTGGCTCCTTAGAAGGTCTTTCTGTTTTCTCATGTAAGCCAGATAACAAAAGAAGGAGGAGGAGGAAGAGGAAGAGGGGGGAAAAACCCCCAAATAAATTAGGCAGTATCGAACTCCAGTATCTGTCTCCTAAAGGCAAATGATGCAGCTAGATTAGAGCTAATCCACATTTTATTACATATTTTTCTTTTTAATTTCTTCTTAGATCAGAAGCATTCAAGTCAGTTCTTAAAACATTAAGTGCCTGTACAAACAAGGAAGGTGCAGTACTGGTTCACCAAGGGGATGCCAGAAGGTCTAAGCTATTTCCTCTCCTTGGTTCTCTTTCTAAAATGGGGATGGAGGAATTTGAATCTAAACCTTTGAAAGAGGTTCAATGTTTCCTACCCATCACTCCTATCTCATATATTACTTGGGGTCATTCCTGACCCCTAACAGGAAAGGATTGTCATCCCACTCTGTGGCCCATAGGGTACAGACTCCAGCTTTCCCTGGTCCTACCTCTTTCCCCCATGCTTGCTTCTGGTGAGCGTAAAATACACAAGCAGAAGAGCTTATCAGAGAAAGAAGCCTCAGGATACCAGAACTCTTGGTGGTTGAGAGAAGGCTTCCAGCCTATTTACTTTTCTGGGTAAGTATAGGATAACCAGAAAGGATGTTGCTTTGATCCTCGTGGCTGAAAATATTTCTCATAGGCATGTCTCTTTTTCTATGTTAGGAGGTGAGAGCACCTGGAGGACAAGGTTGAGGCAGATATTTTCACAGCTTTAGTCATTGTTTTGCTTATTAGTGACCACTGCCTAGGCCTGGAGATAGTACTTAGGATCTAAGAACTTTAGCAGTAGTCCTGTTCCTCATTTTAGAAATGAAGAAACTGAGTTCCAGAGAGAAAAGTGAATGATCTAAGGTCACGAGGGTCACAGAACTGAAAAGGCAGAGAACCATCTTCAGTGTGAGCTTATAGTTTCTAAAATTGGGAAGGAAAATAATCTTGCTTCAGTCAAAGCTCCTGGCTAGCATAAACAGAAGGCATAAGTTCCCTGTTCTTCATCCACTTCTTCTCTAAGTACCAGCCAGAACTCAACTGACAAAGAAAAGGATTGAAGCAATTTTCTGAATCATTTGGACTGAAACCCCACTGCATAGCTTTAGCCTTTAAATATATGTGCTGTGGCTATAAAGCAATGTGACCAGTTTCCACAAACCACACAAGAAAACTGGGCACACTATTATATATTCATACTTCATGCTCTGGATTTTCCATGAATACAGGGGACAGGAAATCCAGAAATAACCCCCAAACTTGTTTTTAAGCCAGGTTCTACCTCCACCTTCAACAAATCTTCTGCAAAAAGCCACTATGGAGAAGCAAAATTGACTTAGCTAGCCATGCTGTCGCCTCTCTTCTTTTCTCTTGGTGCTTGTTGCTTTCATTTTCTCCTGGTGCTGATACCAAGGCATGCAGCCAGAAGGTCAAAAAGGAAGGGGAATCATAAGGAGATGGCAAAGGAAAGTCTACTCATGGAGCAAAAGACACGAATAACACAACACTGGCCATGACCCCCACATTTCAAGAAGAGGAGGATTTGTTGGCCTCTCCTAAGGATTATGCTCAAGGTGGGATCCAAGGATCAGCAGCATTGACATCACTTGAGAACTTGTTACAGGTTAAGAATCTATCCCAGGCCTCCCTGGCATATCTCATGTTATAAAGACCCTTAAGTGATTTGCGTGCATGTTAATATTTGTGAGGCATTGATGAGAATAACTGGTGAGAATAACTCTGGGTTAGAACTTGGAAAACCAGGTTTCTCTTCCTGCTTTCTTCTACTTACAGGCTTAATAAATAGATCTGAATTGCTTCCCCTTTCTGAGCTTCAGTTTTCTCGTGGGTGCAATGAGCAAAATAGACTAGAAGACCTCTGAGTGTCTTTATGCCCCCAGATTCTAGAATTCCAGTTAACAGTGGACACCTTGCCTTGGACACTACCTTATGGACACCTCAACATCCATCAGATTGTCAAAGGTTATGATTGAAAATCCAGATGGTAAGACATTGGTTCCCTTGGCCATTTCTATGGCCTCCTTTTAGTTTGTTCTCACCTCCCTGGCCCTTCCAAGGATTCTGAGATGAGATGTCATGCTTATTAACATTCCCAGTTTTTCATAGTGAATCCACATGAATTGATAAGAGAAGGCAGCTGTGCTGATGGTGGGAAGGAACCAAAATCTGGAGCCATCTCCCTGGAAGCTGGAGCAGACAGAGGGAAATTCTCAGGATAAGGAGATACTGCGACAGTTTCCGAAGTGATCCTTCTCTACCTGGCACTTCTTTCTTACAAAATCACTTAAGAAGCATTGATTTTTTCCCCAATGTTTATATTTTTCTCTTTCTTCTTTTCCATCTCTTGGACCAGGTCAGGTGAGCCATATCACGATATAGTGTTTGGCCATGGCTTTATTTTTGAAAATGGACTAAAATGGGGTGGAACAGCAGCATCACCACAAAGCCAGGGGTATGTTCCACAGAAAGAGATTTGAGTGGGGTATCTTGGGTCTCTCAAACCTCAACTAACCATCTGGAGACCCTAACTAAGTACTTGCACCAGTAACAATTGCTCAATAATAAACTGCCCTTAGCTTAGGGACGCAGCAGCAATTTTATTATGCTGTGGTTCAGGAATTCAAGCAGAGCTTGGCGGAGTGATTCTTTTACTCCTGGAGGTATCAACTGAGGTTACTTGAGATATGTAGGTGATAGATGGGATAGTTGGGAGGATCCAAGATGGCTTCACTTCTGTGTCCAGTGCCTTTGTGGGAATGGCTGGAAGACTGGATCAGCAGAACCTATTGCCTGGAGTACCCACATGTGGCCTCTCCAGCATGGTAGTCTCAGAGCTTTTGAACATGGGGCAGCTAGCTTCCCTCAGAGGGATTATCCTAAAAGGACCAGGTGGAAGTGGCATGGCTTCTTATAGACTGATATTAAAATTAATATAGTGTCCCTTCTGACATATTGCATTGGTTGAAGCAGTCACAAGGCCACCTTGATTCAAGGAGAGGGAATGTAGACTCCACACCTGGATAGGAGGAGTTTTGGTGAATTTGTGGCCATTTTCAAAAACCTCAACTGCACCAGGGGATAAAATGCCACTGAGAAAACACTCTATTCAATCCTGGAAAGGACCATGTGTGCTTGCAAAGGCTCCTTTTTCCCATCCAGCACGGCGCCCATACGAGAGGGTGAGCTCAACAGGATGCCAAGGATTCTCTCTGGTCCTTCTCTCCATGACCCACACCCTACCTTTCTTCACTGGATCTGACAGCTTGACCAAAAAGAGGAAGTCATTGAGGACATAGGAAAAAGTATTCTTTCCTTCCCCTTCTTTTTCACTGTTCCCTGTCTTTTTATTTTTTTTAAATAAGACCTTGATGGGCTAAGCCTCCCACTTTCTGTCTCCTTTCTCCTGGGCTGCACCTTGATCCTGCTCAAATTACCAAAAGCTGGGGAAGGGTGTCTTACTGCCTGAGCCTTCTGGGATCTGAAAGAATAAAAAGAGCAAATTATGCAGAAAAAGGGCTCCCAGAGAGCCAAAAGAAAGCAAGGGTTTGTTTGCCTTAGGCCAGTTCTATTTATATTTCCTATACTCCACCCTAGCCGGGTGGTCTAATTATGTGGCTCTGTGGACTCCAGAACTCCATTTTCTTCTTGATCAGCACCAAAGCTTTACTCGGAGTAGGAGGCAGCAATTTTAATCCCCCCCACCCACTTCTCTTCCCAAGAGTGGCAGCGTGTACCCCTTAGCTCTTGTGGGTCACTTACCCCGTCATTGTGCCAGGTAAATCAACCATCGTCAGCCCTACCACACCAGCCATCGAGGACAAATACTTTGCTCTGATTTCCCAAGCTTTCTATATCTTTATCTGGCCCCATTCTAATCTCCCTTGTGTTAGTTCAGTCAATGCTCCTTTCCTACCCGGACAATCTCTAGTGCTTATACCAGCCACACTACTGTGTAATGGCATCCTTATAACAGGCAACACATTATTTCATGTATCAGCTTTGACTTTTCCACTATATTGTGCTCATTAGATTTATAATGAGAAAACTATATTTGATTTTTGTTCCTGTTTCTGGCACAGAGCCCCTAAAGCCCTCAGAAGGTCCCAAGCAAGGAAAATGAGAAACGTGTCTTTTGTTATGTTAATGAGGCTGCTTTTGGACATCCCCCACCCCAGTTGACAGAAGAATCCAGTTTGTGATTAGTGACTTGGAACTTTTAGTGCCACCCCTCTGACCTCTGGGGAGGAGAGAAAGGCTGAGGGTTGAATCCATCACTAGTGGCCAATGGTTTAATCTACCATGCCAATGGAATGAAATTTCCATAAAAATCCAACAGGACAGGCTTCCCAGAGCTTCTGAGTAGGTGCACAAGTAGAGATTTGGGAAGAGTGGTGCATGTAGCAGCCATTCTTATTATAGGGGGTTACGTTTGGCTTTGCCTCTTAAATGTCACTGTTCTTTTCCCATCTTCGTATCCATCTTATTCTTCCCTGTCCCTTCTAAAAAAAATTTGTTCTGTGTCCCATCCCCACAAAGTTTGATCAATTTGGGGGCAGTGGTAATGAGAGTGACTACTCTTGGATGGGTTCTGTCTCCAAACCCACAGCTGCAGATCAATCAAGCTATGTTCCTTTCCCTCCTTTGTCCACAATCAAAGATACTCTTGATTTATGATCTCTTATTTCTTCAACCCTGTGGTTCCTGTGTGAAATGTGAGAATTAGTCATGAGAAACCTCACTAAAATGGAGTCAGGAAGTTTTGGCAGGGGAAGCTCTCATGCTCTATAACTCTTAGTCAACTGCAGATCCAACAAGAAGAGATGTCTTTGACCTTACACGGACTTGACCTTGCATGTAGATATACTACTCTACTTCTCCAGAAGGATGAAGAAACACTTTCCTCAGCCTCTGCCCTGGGCAACAGCTCAGCCAATGAAAATCTACCATATTTCAGACTCCCAGTTTACTCCAGGGGACTTTTAGTTCATAACAGCCTTCCCAACTTACCCCTTTACTCCTTAAGAAAAACATACCTCTCCTTTGTTCTCAGGACTTTCCTGCAGATTTGCCGCAGCTTCTTGTCCCAGACTGCAATTCTCTTCTATTGCTGAAGAAACCCATCTTTTGCTGGTAAAAATAACTAGCAGTTTAACCTTTAAGGTTAACAGAAATAACATTGGCTGCCACACTGGAGGACTGGGAGACTGGGGCAATGGAACATAAATCAGGTCCAGGAGGATAGAAGAGCTGTACTTTTCCCTCTTCTTCCCACTAAGTCCTGGTAAAAGGCCTGGAACGTTACATATAAAACAAACGGGCAAAAATTCTAAAAGGTAAAGCAAAGAAGGCAGACTGGTCTAGGACCTCAGGACCCAGAGAATGACATACTGGTGAGTTCCCTGAGTTTTCTTTTTATCTCCTATTTCCCAAAGTTGAAGCTGAAGGAAGCCAGCAACCTGGGAACCTCAATAGCTATGGAAAAAACCAGAAAAACTCAACACAAGCCTGCTTTCTCTAGGCAAAGAACCAAGAAAGGGACAGATTAACATGTTAGAAAATATTCATAAAATAATTGTGCTACTCCAGCCAAACACCAGAAAAATCCACGACCTTACCTCCACCCACACCAGCAAAGGTTTAGTGGGAAGTATAAACTTTCACTCTTGTGAGTCTGTGTAGAACATGCTCTCCAGAAAATGTCAGTGTTGAGGGCTGAGATTTTCAGCTGCACCATGCAGTAATTAGCTCTCCTTCCACTGTAATGTTGGGGAGACCATCTGAGGTTGGGGGGCTGGACTTCTATGCTCAAGCTGCAGTAGCAAAATGTCCCTCACATTCTGTACTGGGGTAATGTCAAAGGTAGCCAGGTCAAGAGTGATGAATCCATGCCTCACATTATGTCAGTTGGAGCTGTGTGGAGAACTAGAAGTCCCATCCTCACACAGCAAAAAGGAGGAGCTCCTCCTTCATGGGGTATAGCAGAGGCCAAGTGGAGAACTTGTACTTCTAACTCCACTCCTGAGGTGGCACTCTCTCCTTCCCCTGCTGGAATGGTGTCAGAAAAAGTCCACTAAAACAGAAGGTTTAAATAAGATCCCGAGACTCGGGACATAATGTGAAAATGCACAGGTTTTGAAAAAAAGCCTTCATCCTTCCAAGAACCAGGAAAATGTCGGAGGGAAAAAAGACAGTCAATAGATTTCAATACTGAGATTACAGGGATGTCAGGATTATTTGACAAAGATTTTAAAGAGGTCATTATGGAATTCTCCAAAACAAATTATGAACCCTCATGAGTTAAAAAAAAAAAAGAAAGGAATGCCTCAACAGTGAAACAGAAAATCTACACAAATAAATAGAAGATAAAAGGAAAAAGCAAATGGATATCAACAGCAGAAAGGTGTGGATAGAAGAAAGACTCAGTGAATTGGGAAGTAACACAATAGCAATTACTGTCTGAATAAGGGAGAGAAGGTGACCTGAAAAAAAGTGCCTGAGGGACATGTGTGACTATAACAAATGATCTTACATTTGTGTTGTTGGAGTACCAGAAAAAAAGCATGGCTGGAAAAGTACTTTAAAAAATAACGGCTGAGAACTTCTTAATTTTAGCAAAAAATGTTGACCTACTGATTCAAGAAGTGAACCCCAAGCAGGATAAACTGAAAGTAATCTATGCCAAGATGCATAATAATTAAACTAAAAAATATAGAAACAGAGAGCAGATTAATGATTGTCAGAGGTTAAGTGGGTAGAGGTATGAAGGAAACCCATGAGGCTATAAATGAGCAACGGGAGGAATTCTTGCTGCAGAATCTTACACTGACCTACCTGTTCTGTATCTTGATTGTATCAATGTCAATGTCCCTGTGGTGATAACTGTATGTTAGTTTTGCAGCATGATACCATGGGGGAAAATCTGGATAATGGTTATATGGAAACTTTCAGCATTGTTTCCTATTGAAACAATATCATGTGAATCTCCAGTTAGCTCAAAATAAAAATACAATTTAGAAAATCAGAATGCACACGAAGAAAAAAAGTTATGAATGGAAATATACTATCTCAGGGTGATCGGATCATTGCTGGCTCCCCCCACTCCCTTTGAGCTTTAAATGATTTTTGTGGTTGTCTAATAGGAACTTCAGTATTTGTGTGTTTATTTGTGTTGTTTTGCAGAAGTGTGGGGAATCATCAAAATGGTCTTTGCATCCTCCCTGTTCTCTGCCCTATCCCTGCAAGGCTCCCTCCCTTCCTACCCCACAAGGTCCCTATCTGCATTTAAATCTTGCATTTTTGCTTTAGCTTTCGTGTACCTAGCTGGTATCAAAGCCTTACCTCAAGGCTAGGATCTGTAAGTGGATTTTGGATTTCGATCTAGGGAAAAGGACAAGAATAGGATTTGAAGGGTTAAGAAAGGGAGCAGGAGGGCCTTTGCTACATCCCTGATAAAATACGCAGTACATAACCCAGGAAATGAGAGAAGGACTCCTGGATATTGTGCTTGTTTTTCTGTTCTTTTTTTCTTTGCACTTGCCCACGCAGCTTTACAAATGAATCAGGAAATAGGCACCTGGATCACTTTTTCTTTCCTAGAAATGCTGATTCTTGTCTTCTGAGGAATAAGCCCCCCTCCCCCCCACACACAATAAATCAAAGCCCTGAAACTCATTTGAAAAGCACCAAGGTTTACCCTTGATTAATTTCTCATTTCACCTTGCTCTTACCCAGTGCTGAAAGCATGTGGTACAATTCAGTTTTAAATGAAAGCTGCTGACTTGGATTCATGAAGGATCTTCTTTCTTTTCTTCTCTCTCTCTCTTTCCCACTCTCCCTCTGAGGGGAAGATTCCGGTTAAAAATTTTTTTTAACATTTTATTGTGAAGCTTTCAAAGATACAGAGAAGTGGAAAAATGTTTCAGTGAACACCTGTATACTCACCACCTATTCTACATTTTACAGAACTCCCTTCATAATACACCTTTCCATCTAGCTGTCTTATCTATATATTCATTAAACTTAAGTTGCAGGCTTTGTTACACTTCCCCTAAGCATTTCAGTATGCATGTCATTACCTAGAGTTCCATAATTGACTAACGTTCTTTTCCCTTTTGTTGTGAAATTTACATACGGCAAGGTGTACGCATCTTAAGAGGTACATTGGCTGGGTTTTGACATATACATATAAGTGAGTAATCCAAGCCCCTGTCAAGGTACAGAATGTGATCATCAGAAGTTTCCCTCATGTCCCTTCACGGTCCATATTCACATACAACATACCTTACAGGTAACTAGTGTTCTGGAATCATACAGAATGTACTCTTCATGGAAGGCTTCTTTCACCCAGAATAAAGCATCTGAGAGTCTACCATGTTGGTACATATCATCAGTTCACCTATTTTTATTGCTGAGTAGTATTTCATTGTTTGAGCATACCACCACTTACCCGTTTTTCTACTTGCTCTATTTCTTTCTTTCTTTTTTTTTTTACTATTACCAATTAAGCTGTTGTCCTTGCTTTTTTGTGTTAATAAATGTGTTTCATTTGAGGAAATAACCTATGGTATTTCCATTGTTGGAGTTGGGGTGGGGACTGTCTCCCATATGGTGACTTGGTAAACCGGACCATAGCTTAGGGGTTGGTTCCCAAAGGCCACCCATGTCCCTAGTTCGATTTCCTCTCAACTCATTTTTTTTTAAGATTTTGTTTATTTATTTTGAAAGAGAGAGAGTGTGAGCACACACAAGAGGAGGGTAGGGACAGAGGGAGAAGGAGAGGCAGACTCCCCACTGAGCATGAAATCTGACTTGGAGGCTTGATCCCAGGACCCTGGGATCATGACCTGAGCCAAAGGCAGATGCTTCACCCACTGAGCCACTCAGGTGCCTCTCCTCTCAACTCCTAAATTGCTCTGCTAGATTAGGCAGGGCTGCTTTCAAAAATAACTTTCAATGTGTGTCTTCACTGTCAGAAATGCATATCAGTTGGTTTTTCTCATTGTCCATAGGCTCCTCCCTAATACTAATTTCCCCGGTGTTCAGTGTATTCAACTGCAACAGGCTCTTTGGGTCCTCCATTTTCATTCTGGTCACCTATTATTACAAAGTCACCATGGAACAATTCTAATTTTTAAAAAAATTATGTAATTATTTGAGAGAGAGAGAGAGAGAGAGCATGAGCTGGAACAATTCTAATTTTTAAAAAAATTAAAAATTATCACAAAGTAAAATTGACTTGGGAAGTGTACAGTTCTATGAATTTTAACATATTTGTAGAAAAAATGTGAATCTTAATGGAAAACTATGCATTATCTATAGCACACTGTTCCAGGCTCTCTGATTCAGGCCTATTCATGGTCTTTGAGCAATTTTGCAAAGAGCAAAATTGTTTTGTAAATTGTAGGTAATTGTTAGACATGCTAACTCTGTCTTATCTAGTTGAGTTTTGATTGGCTTCCCTCCTTACTGTGGGAAAACAAATTTTGCCTGTATTTGCAATTGAATTCTTCTATACAAATTTGTGCTTTTTCCACTTTTCCTTTATACTGGTTTTAATATCTGTCTGTGTTCCTCTTTTGAGTAAAATAAATCTTTAAAAAAATTTTTAAAAATATTTTATTTATTTATTTGAGAGAGCGAGAGCATGCGTGCGTACTCACAAGCATGATGGGGAGGAGGAGAGAGGGAGGGGCAGAGGGAGAAGCAGACTTCCCACTGATCAGGGAGCCAGACTCAGGGCTCCATCCTAGGACCCTGAGATCATGACCCGAGCCAAAGGCAGACACTTAACCAAACAAGCCACCTAGGTGCCCCTAAATCTTTGTTTTTAATCTGAAGAAGAACGGACAATGTTGTTAATCAGTTTCAGCTGTACGATATAGTGATTGGATATTCATATACATCACAAAGTGGTCAATACAATAAGTCTAGTTACCATCTATCACTACACAAGGTGGTTTCAATATTACTGACCATATTCCCTATGTTGTATGTTGTATCCTCATGTTTTATTTATTTTATAACTGAAAGATTATACCTCTTAATCGCCTTTACCTATTTGGTACATCTTCCTGCCTTTGGCAACCACCAGTTTGTTCTCTGTATTACTGAATTTGTTTCAGTTTTGTTTTGTTCATTTGTTTTGTTTTTCAGATTGCATATGATGTTTGTCTTTTTCTGACTTATCTGACTCAGTGTAATACACTCTAGGTTCATCCATGTTGTTGTAAATGGTCCGAATTCATTCTTTTTTAAAAATATATTTTTTGAAGACTTTATTTTTGAGAGAGAGTGCTCACGCACACAGGAACAGAGGGAGAAGCAGACTCCCCACTGAGCACAGACCACCCCCTCCGCGCCCCGCATCTTCCCCAAGGCAGAACTTGATCCCAGGACCCTGGGATCATGACCTGAGCCAAAGGCAGATGCTTAACTGACTAAGCCACCCAGGTGCCCTCTGAATTCAATCTTTATTATGGCTGGATAATAGTCCACTCTAGATATATGTTGCATCTTCTTTATCCATTCATCTAGTGATGGACATTTAGGTTGTTTCTGTATCTTGGCTAGTGTCCATTAATGCTCTGATGACCATGGGAGTTCATACACCTTTTCAAAGTAGCATTTTCCTTTTCTTCAGATAAATACCTAGAAGTAGGTATCATATAGTAATTCTGTGTTTGATTTATTTTGTGGAAACTCCATATCGATTTCCAGAGTAACTGCACCAATTGATTGTCAAATGTACCAATAGTACACGAGGAGCTCCTTTTTCTCCACATCCTCACCAATACTCTTTATTTCTTGTCTTTTTAATAAAAGTCATTCTGACAGATGGGAGGTGATAGCTCATTGTTATTTTGCTTTGCATTTCCCTGATGGTTAGTGATGTTGAGCATCTTTTCATGTGTCTGTTGGCCATCTGTATGTCTTTGGAAAAACGCCTATTCAGGTCCTCTGCCATTTTTTAATCAGATTATTTATTTTTGTTATATGGAGTTGTATGGGTTCTTGGGTTCTATGGGTTCACAGATTTTGGATGTTTATCCCTTATCAGACATATCATTTGCACACCTCGCTTCCTGCTCAGTAGGTTGCCTTTTCGTTTTGTTGATGGTCTCCTTTGCAGTGCAAAACATTTTCAGTCTGCTGTAGTCCCATTCAGTTATTTTTGCTTCCTTTGCCTGAAGGAAACTGATCCAAAAAATACAGCTAAGACCAATGTCAAAGAGCTTACTGCCTATGTTTTCTCTGAGGAGTTTTATGGTTTCAGGTCTTACCCTTAAGTCTTTAATAGGTTTCGGGTTTATATGTGTATATGGTGTAAGGAAGTGATCCAGTTTTATTCTTTCTCATATAGCTGTCCAGTTTTCCCAGAACCATGTATTGAAGAAACTGTCTTTTCCCCATTTTATATTCTTGCCTCCTTTGCTGTAGATTAATTGACCATATAATCATAGGTTTATTTCTGGGCTCTCTGTTCTGTTCCATTGATCTATGTGTCTGTTTTTGTGCCAATACCATACTGTTTTGATTACCCTAGCTACGTAGTATAGTTTGAAATCTGGAAGCCTGGCACTTCCACCTTTGTTCTTCTTTCTCAAGATAGCTTTGGCACTTCAGAGTCTTCTGTGGTTCCAAACAAATTTTCAAATTATTTGTTCTAGTTCTGTGAAAGACGCCATTGGTATTTTGATAGGAATTGCGTTGAGTCTGCAGGTTGCTTTGGATAGTGTGGACATGGATAAAATAAATCTTTAACATATGTTCATTTTTATATCTGTATCAGAACCATGATTTTATTTTTTTTGCAAATTGTGGTTTTTTTTTCTCATTCTTAAACTGAAATACAGGTCTCATACCATAAAATTGATCTTCTTAAAGTATGCAGTTTAGTGGCTTTTTTGTAATTTTGGTATGTTCATGAAGTGCAGCAATTATCCCTAGTTCTACAACATTGACATTTATATTTTAACATACCACTGAGGTTTATCAAAGTTGTCATATGTATCCATAGTTCATTCTTTTATAGTGATGAGCAGTCTTCCACTGTATAGATGTACCATTTAATTTATCCATCACTCATTGGAGGACATTTGTGTTCTTTCCAGGTTTTGGCATTTTTGAAGAGCACTGCCATAAACATTCATGAACAAGAATTTTTTTCCCGGTACTATTATTTAATATTTTATCTCTCAGTTTTAGCATTGCAAAATGTAATTTTTGTTGGATTTTATAATCGATGGTTATTTAGAGTTATACATAGATTAATTCGTTTGTTCCCTGTGGCAGGTCACCTTTTCCAAAGATGGAGGCAATCATATCTCCAATTGCACATGTTCTGCAGTGAGAACTTGCCACACCCCCTTCAAGAGTTAGGGCCTAAGTCTTCTGATCTTGAATCTGAGATGGCCTTAGCGACTTATAATCCTCAGTAGAAGGTGGTGGGAGTGACACCATGTGACTTCTGAAATGAGGTCAGAGAAGGTCACACAGCTGCCACCTGGTTCTCTTGGAACGCTCACTCTCTGGACACTCCACTGGAGTGGCCATTTGTAGGTGCTCTAACTATATTCTCCCCTAAGCAATCTTTGACATATCCCAGCTCACATGCCAGATAGATGGGTAAAGAAACCACTAGACACTTCCAGTCCTCAGGCATCTGAGTCATGCGCAGACATTCGAGACTTGCCAGCTAAGGCCTCAGACAACAGAAAACAGAGACAAGCCATTCTTGTCGCGTACACAGGTTTTTGTGTGGACAGAAGTTTTCATTTCTCTAGGGTAAGTATCTGTGAGTGGGTTCTTCAGTTACATAGTAAGGACATGCTCAACTTTATAAGAAGCCACCGAACTCTTTTCAAGAGTGACTGCTTAGTTTTGCATTTCCACTAGTAATATATGAGATTTCCAGTTGCTTGCAATCTTCCCCAGCCTTTGGGCTTGTCATCATTTTTTATTTTAGCCATTCTAATAAGCGTGCAGTGATATCTCCTTGTGGCTTTAATTTGCATTTCCCTAATGGAAAATGATGCAGAACGTTTTTTCATGTTCTTATTTGCCATCTGCATACCCTTTTTAGTAAAATGCTCGAGATTTTTGCTGGTTTTTCTTTTAATCAGTAGCTTCAGACTGACATTTAAAAAAAATCAACTCTGATAATATCCCATGTCTCTCCTTCCTTCCAACATCACTCTTATTTCTCTTTATTTTCCTATCGGTTTTTCTTCTTGGTGAGCCTGTAGCAGGGTTTGACAAATGCCTTCACCTGTGGAAATTAAACTCCTATGAAGTGATACAATATAATCCTCACCCCAGAAATTTCCCTCATGCCCCTTCCAGTTATTCCCTACTCTTCCACCCGCACAAAGTAATCAGTGCTCTGTTTTTTTTTTTCCACCACTGATTTTTGCATGATATAAATGGAATCACACAGAATGTATTCTTTCATGTAGCCCTTCTTTATTTAACGTGGTTTGGAGATTCGTCTATCTTGCCTGTATCAGGACTTCCTCCCTGTTTATTCCCGGGTAGTATTCCATTGTCTGAATAGGACCACAGTTTATTAATCCAGTCCTCTACGGATGAACACCTGGGCTGAGTATAGCGGCTGCGAATCATCTTGTACAAGTCTTTTACCAGATACCCATTTGCACTTCTCGTGGCTACACACCCAGTCGTTCAATTGCTGGGTCGTAAAGACTGATATGTACGTAACGTATAAACAGCTGCCATATCTTTTTCCAAATGCAGAGAAATCCTTCTGCGGAAGATGCCTTAGGCGCCTCCGAGTCCTGGGTTTCCCAGGAATAGAAGTGCCCTTTGTTGTGGAAATTGTGGAGGTGGAATATTCCCACCCCCTTCCTGGATCCGAATTGATTCAAGACTATATGTGCCTCTCCTCACAGCTCTGCTCTCACAGCTGTCAGCCCTGGTCAGGGGGAGGCGGGGAGGTTTAATTATAATGCTTCTGACAGTTTCTGAGCAGAAAGCTCAGTGCCTGCTGCACCAACAGCTGAGCTCAGCCTGAAGCTGCCGTGCTGAAAACTCACCTCCCCGTTCCTGGCTCTTCTTCAATAGGGCCGCTTAATGGGCCAAGAATTTCGTGTCTCCACATGCTCCTTAGGCCGGTCAGGTGCAGGTTGCCAGCGCTCTCCAGCCCAGGAGGCTCAGATCACTTTCCTCCTCTCACCACTGGGTTAGTTGCCCTGTGGGCAAAAGCTCAACACAGCTCAAGTTCTTGGAGTTCATCACATTGGAACAGGCACCTCCTGGCTGGCTCTGCTCATGTGCCTCTAGGATCCATTTCTGCGGACTCGGACATCTTTCTCCCGTGGTCAATTTGGAGGGCAGGAGCCCCTAGATGCTGTGGGAGTGGGCGGGGCAGGCGGGGGAGGCACTTTTGTTTTTTCCCCCTTCCAGAAATTCTTTTTTACTTCCTCTCAGAGCACTTCAGGAGTGTCTCCTTTAGGGCACTGACCTCTTTCGACCCTGTATCATCACATCTTTGAAGTCATTTGTTCACTTAATGCCCCAACTTGTTCCAGCAAGAATTTGAACTGATTTTGAAAGAAAAATCAATTACAATTAGATATAAATTAAAGTGGAATGGAAGAAAAATGAAGGTGGGGACATAAATGGAACCAGGATTGCTAGTTTTGTATAGTTCTTAACCTTGCTGACAAATAGTGAGTGACATAAGGAAAGTACTATTTCATTCTTCTTTATATTTCTTTTTAAAAATTATTTATTTTTTCAAAGATTTTTAAAAATTTTATTTGACAGAGGGAGAGAGCGAGAGAGAGTGAATGAGCAGGGGGAGGGACGGAAGGAGAGGGAGCAGCAGGCTTCCTGCTGAAGCCTGATGCAGGGCTCCATCCCAGGACCCCGGGATCATGAACTGAGCTGAAGGCAGATGCTTAACTGACTGAGTGACCCAGGCATCCCCATATTTCTTCTTCTTTTAAAAAAAGATTTGTTTATTTATTTGAGAGAGGGAGAGAGAGAGAGAGTGTGCACATGAGTGTTGGGGGTGGGAGTTGCAGAGGGAGAGGGAGAAGCAGACTTCTTGCTGAGCGCAGAGCCTGACATGGGGCTCGATCCCACAACCCTGAGATCATGACCTGAGCTGAAACCAAGAGGCAACTGTCCACCTGACTGAGCCACTAAGGCACCCCTCATCTTTGTATTTCTAACAAGGCTTGACACATTCTTTTTTCTTTTAAAAAAAAAACAACTTTATTGAGATAAATTTATGTGTTATGAAATTCACCCATTTAAGTGTAAAATTCGACAGATTTTAGTATATCCACAGAGCTGTGCAATTGTCATCCCAATCCATTTTGGAACATTTTAACCACCCCACAAAGAAACCCCATATCCATTAGGAGTCCCTCCCTATTCCCCCTACCCCTAACTCCCGGCAACCGTTAACTTGTTTTCTTGATTTTTAATGTAAATGGACACATAAAACATATGGCCTTTTGTGTCCTCCTTGACTTTAGCATAATATTTTCATGGTTTATCCATGTAGAAACATGTCTCAGTACTTGATTTCTTTATGGCCATGTAATATTCCATCATATGGATAGAACACATGTGATTCGTCCATTCACTTGTTGATAAGGATTTAGGTTTTCTCCACCATCTGGCTGTTATGAGTAATGCTGCTATGCACATTTGTGTACAAACGTCTCTGTGTATGTATGTTTTCACTTTTCTTGAGCATATACTTGGAATGTATTCCAGGTATATACCAGGATTATACCTGGTATAATCCAGCAGTGGAATTGCTGGATTATCTAGTAATTCTATGTTTAATTATTTGAGGAACTGCTGGACTGTTTTCCATGTTGGCTGCACCATTTTACATCACCAGTGCATGAGGGTTCCAATTTCTCCACATTCTGGCCAATACTTGTCATTGTCTCTCTTGATGATTCTTCCATCTTAGTGGGCTTGAAGCAGTATCTCATTTTGGTTTTGATTTGCATTTCCCTAATAACCAGTGATGCTGACCGTCTTTTCATGTGCTTATTGGCCATTACTCTATCTTATTTGGAGAAACGTCTATTAGTTCCTTGGCTCACTTTTAACTGGGTTATTTGTTGATTTACTTTTGAGGTGCGAGAGTCATTATACATCCTATCATACCAGTCCCTTGTCAGCTGTATGATTTGCCAATATTTTCTCTTATTCTGCAGGTTGTCTTTTTTTAAAATTTTTATTTTATTTTTATTTTTTTTAAGATTTTATTTATTTGACAGACAGAGACCACAAGTAGACAGAGAGTTAGGCAGAGAGAGGAGGAAGCAGGCTCCCTACTGAGCAGAGAGCCTGACGCGGGGCTCAATCCCAGGACCCTGAGATCATGACCTGAGCCAAAGGCAGAGGCTTAACCCACTGAGCCACCCAGGCGCCCCTGCAGGTTGTCTTTTTACTTGCTCTTCAAATGATGCTGTCATTTGAAGCTCAAATGTTTTTAATTTTGATGAAATCCAAGGTGTATATTTTTTTTCTTTGTCATTTCTGTTTCCAATGTTGCTTATAAGGTTTTGCTTAGGGGTGTCTGGGTGGCTCAGTCAATTAAGTGGCCAACTCTTGATTTTGGGCTCTTGGGGTGGTAAGATGGAGCCTTGCATTACACTCCATGCTCAGTGGGGAGTCAGAACATTCATGCCTGAGATTCTCTCCCTCTCCTTCTGCCCCTCCCTCTGCTTGTGTGTGCTTTTGTTCTAAAATAAATAAATATATCTTTTTTAAGAAAAGGTTTTGTTTAACCAAGATTCACGAAACATCCAACCCTTTCTTTGACAGACCGGACATGCAAATTTTTATTTACAACAACAGCTACCATTTGTTTCGTTCTTGATTTATACTTCACGTTATGCCAGACACTGTCCACAGGGTACTGATGTCAGTAATGGCAACAGTAGTAGCTGACTTTATTGAGCTCATGTGTGAATGGTGTCATTTAATCCTCGCACCAAATCTTTGAGGTAAATAGAAATATGTCTATTTTGCAGATTGAGAAAATGAGGATTATAAACATTATTTGCATATGATGCCTAGAGTTGCTGTATCCATCTTCTGGCCATAAATGAGGCATTGACGTCAAGCTGTGAGGGACAGGAGAATATGGAAAGGACCAGCTCTTGAGGAGATACCAAATTAAAAGCCAAATAACACCAACCACCATATTAATAGCTGACATTTATTGAGCACTTAACAAGAGTTATCTCGTTTACTATCACAGCAGTTCTGGGGCACCTGGGTGGCTCAGTCAGTTAAGCATCTGCCTTCTGCTCAGGTCATGATCCCAGGGTCCTGGGATTGAGTTCTACATTGGGGCTTCTTGCTCAGTGGGGAGTCTGCTTCTCTCTCTACCTCTGCCCCCTGCTCATGATCTCTCTCTCTCTCTCAAATAGATAAATGAGTTTTTTTTTAAAAAATCACAACATTTCTTTGAAGAAAAATGTACTATGACCCCGCTGGAAGGCTCAGAAATGTTAAGTACTAAAGCAAACCTTATTGGTCCTTTCCACACTTCCTCACTAATAGAACCTTGATTTTTTTCCTTAGGGTCGTCACGATTTTTCGGGGGAAGAAGAACTCTTTCCAATCTTGAGGAGGTGAATCATGATTAATTTTAGTCAACCAGGGATCTCATTCCCAATGCCAGTAATTGGTTTCTGCATGGAAATGGAGTTAATCCTAGCCAATGGGACTTGAACAGAGGTCCTCTGAGGGGCTTCTAGGAGAGATTTTCGCTGAGGATAAAAAGACATTCATGGGAAGAATGGTCTTTCCTGTTGCTTAAAGTAGATGCTTCACATGATGCCTAGAACATCTGTAACCTCATGGCTCGTACAAGCGGACATTGAGACAAACTAGGGAAGACAGAGGGAATAAATGGAAAACACCAGTTTCCTGATGAGCCACTGAGTTGAGAACACTGTAATTGTCCCCAGATTTGTTGTTTAGATCACTTTTCATCAATTATTCTTTCACTGGCAGCTAAATTCATCCTGTGTATTTATCCAAATATGTAAGTAGTTAATGATAAAACCAGGAATCATACCAAGGTCTGTCTGACTCCAACATTCATGAGCTTACTCACTATATAACATGTCTCTGTTTGAATTTGTAAATTAGCAATGCAGGACTAACAGCCAGTCATATTATATCATATGAGATTCTGTAGAATAGAAATTATTTTGTATTGGCAAAGAGTGTATGCATAAATTTAGAAGAGAAACATAAAATCTTAGATGTCCTGATCCAAACTCCCACTTGGTGTAGGACTTCCCTCTCCAGCATCTCTAACTGATTATCCTTCCAGTCTACTTAAATAGAGGTTATGATTGTAATGGGGAAAAGTTAGACTTTGGAATCCGAGCTGGACCTGAATCTTGATGACTACTACCTTGGCCTTTGGGAGTCTAAATTGTAAAATGGACACAATAATAGTCCATCAAGGTTGTGGTGATGGTCAGTACAATAATACATTCAAAACTTCTGACACAAAATAGATTACAGAGAGGTCATTATCTCCAAAGAAGACATTCTGCTGCTTATTTCTAATGAAAGCAAGTTGAGCTCCTATCCAAATACCTGGGAAGAAGAAAACAAAATCTTTTTTGAGATCTAAAGAATTTTGAAAGGTGCTAGCCAATCCTAAGTGTAGCAATTTTACCTTTCTACGGGCAGAAGAAGCCTTGAGATCCCATCTGACATTTGCTCTTTGAATTTCCAAATTTAGATTAATTGGAAGATTGTAGTTTCCTAGAAAACTGCAACAGAGTCTCTCACCTCATGTGTTCTTAAACTATGATCTCAATACTCCTCCCACTGACGAGGTGGGCTTTATGCCTCTTTCCCTCAAGTCTGGATAGGGGCTTATGACCTCTCCAATCAATTCCATGCAATAGAAGTGAGGTTATGTTATTTCTGAAACTATTTCATCATAAAGATATAGTACATCATAAAGATACAAAAGATCATCATAAAGATACGTCATAAAGATACATCACTGACACAGTTGCAATGCCCAACTAGCCCACATAGGGAGACCACATAGGCTCAATATGGAGGGGACCCGAGGCCCTTAGGTGACAGGCAGCATCGACTACCAGACATGTGTGAGTGAATGAACTTGTCTCAAGTTTGGCTCTGGCTCCTAGCCTCTGGGATTCCAGGGGAGGCCCCAGGTATTATGGAGCATCTCGGCTGGGCCTTGTCCAAATTCCCAACCCATAGAATTCATGGCCATAATACATGGCTGCTTTATGCTTCTAAGTTTTCAGGTAATTAGTAATGTAGCCATAGCAACTGTACTAGGTGACATATACACATAAATTCAATAACATATCTGTAGGGTAATTTTTAACTGTAGCTTTATAAATCATAGTTAGTATTTAATATCACCACCTGTGGGCTCTGAACTTTGTATCTATTATTTCATTTAATTCTTGCAAAATTCCTACAGGGTTGGCCTTATTCGTATTTACATTTTGTAGCTGAGTAAACCAAAGCTCAGTGAGATTCAATAACTTGCTTGGAGTCATGCAGCTTAAGTCTATACTCTTTCCACTATGCCACATGGCTTCTTAAGAGAGAACTGTATTTTAAATATGCAACAAAAGGTAGAATCTCTAGGGTTTGATTACAGAAACCTTACTCTGATTTTCCATGCTTGCCCCTCCCAGCTTCCACAAAGCCACTTTCACTAAATGTCTGTAATGACTGCCTTAGCTTCTTGGTTTCTCTGCTTTCAGATTTTTGGGGTACAATGTCCTCCTGTACTACTGCACTGAGCTTTCTAAAATGCCAATGTGGGTCTGTCCCTCACCTATGTCTTTCACTTACTAGCTTCATCTGAAAGCCCCCTTCTTTTCTGAAGGATTCCATCAGGAATGCCAGATCTTCGAAGACAAGGATTTTCCTTTTCCTTTTTGTCTTTTCTCTTTTTATCCCCCAAAGATTTTACTTATTTATTTGAGAGAGGGAGAGAGAGAGCACAAGCAGGGGAAAGGTCAGAGGGAGAAGAAGAAGCAGACTCCCTGATGAGCAGGGAGCCTGATTTGGGACTTGATTCCAGAACCCCAGGATCCTGACCTGAACTGAAGGCAACGTTTAACCGACTGAGCTACCCCCCTCTTTGTCTTTTCAGTGTTTCTCCCTTCAGTGCCTACATAGCCTGGCACAGAGCAGAGGCTCAGGAACTATTTTGTGAAATGAAATCTTTTGGGAAGTGATCTATCATATAGGTCAGTTTTCTGTTTCCTTTCCTTTTGTACCACACAAGGATATTTTAGAGCAGGAATGGATCTCTTTCTAGAATTTGTTTCTTGGAATTTAAATTAGGCCGGTGACCACAGACATCCCTCTTGCCCTTCTAAACTTCTGGAAAAATGACGTAAGCATTCACATTCTCTTTGTTGATGTAGAATGAGAACAAAATGTTTTGCTTGGTTTGAGCAAAATTTGTGCGCAATACCTTTTACTGACCTTACACTTGCCATACTTTCTCCCATGTTGGACATAGGTTACATCTCATATTTTTTACAATAATTTTGTAATTCTATAATGTATACAAATGATTTTGCATTGTTTCCTTAACACCATTACTTTCCACAAATTAAGTTTCTTTTTGCTGAAGTATATTCTCTAATAATTATTTCTAAGAGTTTCTGTGGTCGGTAAGTGTTCTGGATTCAACTGTGTCCAAAATGGGAGAGAACTCTCCCAATTATATAATAGTTTGACATGATATTAAATCCAAGGTTCAACATTATTTTCACTCAGCAATTTGAAGATAAATGCTCTATTGCTTTCCTGTCTGATGTTGCTAATGGCAAGTCTGATGTCACACTTCTATGTCCCATTGTAGGTGATCTTCATCTTTCAAAGTTTCTAGTATTTTCCTGTTATCCTTGATGCTCCAAAATTACACTGTGATGTGTCTAGGTTTAACGTTTTTGTTTTTTAATTACCACTCTTGTTTTTATAAGTCCTCCTCCTTGTTACTTAAAGGGTCCTTTCAATCTGAGTATTCATGGCTTCAATTCTAGGAAGTGTTTTTGGTTTTTTGTTTGTTTTGTTGTTTATTCTTAAGATACTGATTCCCATCTATCCTCTTAATTTTTATTCAGTGGAACTCCTATTAGACAAATGTGGAAATTTCTTGATTGTTCTGTCCTTCATGCATCTTACCTTTTCTTTACTACTTTCTACCATCCTATCCTTTATCCTATGCTTTAGGAGAATGCATGAGTGCAATTTTCCAGTTCTTTGATTTGATCTCTACTTGTATCTCTTACAAATCTTTATTTAGTCCTTTATTTAAATTTTAATTCAGACAAGATTAATTCTATCCATGATATCTATTTATTTATTTAAGATTTATTTATTTATTTGACACACAGAGATCACAAGTAGGCAGAGAGGCAGGCAGAGAGGAGGAAGCAGGCTCCCCACTGAGCAGAGAGCCTGATGTGGGGTTTCATCCCAGGTCACTGGGATCATGACCTGAGCTGAAGGCAGAGGCTTTAACCCACTGAACCACCCAGACACCCCTCCATGATATTTATTTTTAAAATTTCTTATTTTTTAATATTTACCCATTATTGTTTCAAAAATACTTGTTCTTTTATAGATGTGATACCTTTTTTTACCATTCTAAAATTATGATCATTTTATGCTTACGTTTTGAACAATTTTTCTCTCAAGACCATTTGTCTGATGAAAGTCTTTTTATTTGTTGAGTTTATTGTCTATATTTCATGTTATTTTCTTTAAGTGTTTGATGACTCTCTTATTATATACTTCTCTCTATAGTTGAGATTTCTTTTTAGACTACCTGTTCCTTCTGTTTGGGCAACCTATTTCAAAGAATGAACAGAATAGATAGAGCTTCTGTTTCCAATCAGAGTGGATGAGCTGGAGAACATACCATGAAAAGGGCACCTTGATAAATCTGTGTGCCTCTCTATTTTTCATAAATGCTGTTTGGCCATTGTCCATCACCCAACATATTATATACTAAGTGTCCATACTCATTGGTTTCACTTGAAGAGAGATCCCTCTGTTACTGCATGTGGTGGCAAAAGTGATGGGCAAAATTCAAGTCTTTTGGCTTTTCTTCCTGGGATACTGAGTAGTTGCTTTAAAGACAACTCTTTCACCTAGTTTTTATCTTTTGGCATGGAGAGCTCATGTGGTGATTTCTTCATCTATAAGAATATTCTAACATTCTCTCCCATGTGTGTCCTAGGCTATGGCTTCCTCCTTTTATCAGAAACCCACCTACTCCCCATCTTTCACACATCCCTCTCAGTTTTTGGCCCATCAAGAGTGATTTCAAACATGACTATGTGTTGAATCATTTTTATTGTTGTATCAGGCAGAATAGAAAAAGGGAAGAAACAGTAAACATCAGTGGCTCAAAAAGATAGAAGCTTTTTTCTCTATTACATAAACAAAGTTTGTAAAGAAGTTTCTCAGGGCTGATATGGTTGCCCCATGATCACCAGGCTCCAGTCTGTCTTGTCATTCTGCCATTCTCAAAACCTGCCTTCCACTTCCAGGTGCAACATGGCTGCTTGCACACAAATGATATTCACATTTCAGCAAGTAGGGAGGAGGAAAGGCAAAGAAGGGTGTCATCCCTCCCTCTATGGATACTTCTTATACATTGTATGTGATATTTCTATATTCTGGGAGTCTGATAAATGTATTTTTACACACACCATGCATACTGCAAGGAACCTTACATATGATGTTTCATTTATTCCTTAAAACAACCCTTATATTATCCCTATTTTATAGATAGACTCCACTAATTTGCTCAAGGTCATACAAGGATTACCTGGATCCCAAGTCAGATATGACTCCAAAGTTTACCTTATTAGGTTCTTTCTGCTCTGCCTGTGATTCTCAACTTTGGCTATACATTAGAATTACTAGGGCAAATTTAGAAAGTACTAATGCTTGGGAACAGTACCAGATCAATTAAATCATAGTCAAGAAGAGTTTCTAAAAGCCTCCCATTTGATTCTATTGTGAAGGCAGAGTTGAGTACCACTGTATTTTCTAACTAGTTTTTTTTTCTTCTTGTCTCTGCCTGTGTATGCTTTATGTCAAATATTTTGATTACCTGATTGCTAACTCTGCTTATTTTTTTACTTGTCTGTGTAATTTTTCATTATTTTGAAGAAATATTGACAATTCATATTTGATTCAAACTAAAAATCAGTGAGAAATATATCAAATATGTAAAAGTATACAGATTTTGAAAATCTATGTACTCAATCATATTAACAGATTACAGAAGAAAAAATCACATGATCAAATCAATACATGCAGAAAAAATATTTGACAAAATTCAACATTCATTCATAATTTTTTTCAAAGCCTCAGAAAATTCTAGGAATAAAGGAGACATTGCTCTACTTGATACAGAACATCTACAAGAAGAAGAAGAAGGAGGAGGAGGAGGAGGAGGAAGAGAAGGAGGAGAAGAAGAAGAGCTTATAGTTAATATCACACTTAATAATGAGAGGCTAAATGTTTTCCAGCTAAGAATGGGGAACAAGTTAAGGATGTCCATTCTCACCAATGCTCTTCAAAATAGAACTATAGAAGACTTGGTCCCCAGCAATAAGGCAAATAATGAAATAAAAGGTATTCTGTTTGGAAAGGAATAAAGCCATCTTCTTTTTGCAGATGACATGATCTATATAGAAAATCACAAGATAATTACAAAAAAACTTATGGAGCTGGTAAGGGAATTCAGCACATTTGCAAAGTGTCAGGTCAATATACAAAAATCAATTCTATTTCTATTTACTAACAATGAACATGCAGAAAGCAAAATTTTAAGTACAATAGCATATACAATCTTAAAAAAATCCTTAGGTATATATCTAACAAGACATGTATAGGATGTGTATGCTGAAAATTATAAAACACTGAGGAAAGAAATCACAGAAAATATAAATAAATGGAGAGACATATCATGTACATGGATTAGAAAACTGAACATAGAAATAGAAAAACATCAATTCTCTTCTAATCGGTAGATAGGTTTAACATAATTCCTATCAAAAATGAGATATTTGATAGATACAGACAAGATTATTATAAAATTTCTATTGAAAGGCAGAGGACCTAGAATAGCCAAAGCAAATCTGAGAAAGCAGAATAAAATGGGGGAAATCAGTTTACCTGATTTCAAAACTTTTTTATAGCTTTGGTAATCAGGATGGTTTGGTATTGGAGAAGGAATAGACACACAAATCCATGGGCTAGAATAGAGAACACAGAAATAGACTCACATAAATATATTCAATTGACTTTTGATGAAGGTGAAAAAGCAACTCAATGGAGGAAAGATAATCTTTTTAACAAATGGTGCTGGAGCAACTACCTATCCACAGACAAAAAAAAAAATATCAACTACAATCGAAACTTCACAGTTTAAACAAAAAGGAACACAAAATGGAGCATAGATTTAAATGTAAAGCATACATCTATCAAACTTTTAGAATATAACACAGGAGAAAATTTCAGTACCTAGGCTTCTTGAAGAGTTCTTAGACATGACACCAAAAGCAGAATCCATAAAAAAACAAAAGACTCCAAATAGCCAAAGCAATCTTGAGAAATTGCTGGAGATAAGGATAAAGCTGGAGATAGCATGGTCCTGGATTTTAAACTATACCACATAGCTAACATAATCAAAAGAGTATGGTACTGGCACAAAAACACATAGACTAATGGAACAGAATAGGGAGCCCAGAAAGAAACCCATGTTTATATGGTCAATAATCCATGACAAAGGAGGCAAGAATATATGATGGGGAAAAGACAGTCTCTTCAGTATATGGTGCTGGGAAAACAGACAGCTATACGCAAAGGAATGGAACTGGCCCATTTTCTAATACCACACACAAAAGTAAAATCAAAATGGATTAAAGACCTAAATGTGAGATCTGAACCATAAAAAATCCTAGAAGAAAACACAGGTAGTAACTTCTCTGACATCGGTAATGTTTTTCTAGATAGGTCTCCTAAAGGCAAGGGAAATAATAATAATAATAAACAAATGAGACTACATCAAAATTAAAAGCTTCTGCACAACAAGGGAAACCATCAACAAGACAAAAAGGCAATCTAATGAATGGGAGAAGATATTTGCAAATGATATATCCAGTTAAGGGGTTAAAATCCAAAATATATAAAGAATTAATGCAACTCAACACCAAACAAAACAAAACAAAACAAAAAAATCCCAAACAAAGAGCTGGAACAAATAATCCAAAAATTTGTATGGAATCAAAAATGACCCCGAATCACTAAGGAAATGTTGAAAAACAAAAATAAAACTGGGGGCATCACGTTACCTGATTTCAAGCTTTATTACAAAGCTGTGATCACCAAGACAGCATGGTACTGGCATAAAAACAGACACATAGACCAGTGGAGCAGAGTAGAGAGCTCAGATATGGACCCTCAACTCTATGGTCAATTAATATTCGACAAAACAGAAAAAAATATACAGTGGAAAAAAGACAGTCTCTTCAATAAATGGTGCTGGGAAAACTGGGCAGCTATATGTAGAATGAAACTCGACCATTCTCTTACACCGTACTCAAAGATAAACTCAAAATGGATAAAAGACCTCAATGTGAGACAGGAATCCATCAGACTCCTAGAGGAGAACATAGGCAGTAATCTCTTCGATATCAGCCACAGCAACTTCTTTCAAGATATGTCTCCAAAGGCAAAGGAAACAAAAGTGAAAATAAACTTTTGGGACTTCATCAAAACCAAAAGCTTCTGCACAGCCAAGGAAACAGTCAAAAAAACAAAGAGGCAACCCACGGAATGGGAGAAGATATTTGCAAATGACAGTACAGACAAAAGGTTGATATCCAGGATCTATAATGACTCCTCAATCTCAACACACATGAAACAGGCAAACATATCAAAAAATGGGCAAAAGCTATGAACAGACACTTCTCCAATCAAGACATACAAATGGCTATCAGACACATGAAAAAATGTTCATCATCACTAACCCTCAGGGAGATTCAAATTAAAACCACATTGAGATATCACCTTACACCAGTTAGAATGGCCAAAATTAACAAAACAGGAAACAACATGTGTTGGAGAGGTTGTGGAGAAAGGGGAAGCCTCTTACACTGTTGGTGGGAATGCAAGTTGGTGCAGCCTCTTTGGAGAACAGTGTGGAGATTCCTCAAGAAATTAAAAATAGACCTTCCCTATGACCATGCAATTGCACTACTGGGTATTTACCCCAAAGATACAGATGTCATGAAAAGAAGGGCCATCTGTACCCCAATGTTTATAGCAGCAATGGTCACGGTCACCAAACTGTGAAAAGAACCAAGATGCCCTTCAACGGATGAATGGATAAGGAAGATGTGGTCCATATACACTATGGAGTATTATGCCTCCATCAGAAAGGATGAATACCAAGTTTTGTAGCAACATGGGCAGGACTGGAAGAGATTATGCTGAGTGAAATAAGTCAAGCAGAGAGAGTCAATTATCATATGGTTTCACTTATTTGTAGAGCATAACAAATAGCATGTAGGACAAGGGGTGTTAGAGAGGAGAAGGGAGTTGGGGTAAATTGGAAGGAGGGGTGAATCATGAGAGAGTGTGGACTCTGAAAAACAGTCTGAGGGGTTTGAAGTGGCAGGGGGGTGGGAGGTTGGGGTACCAGGTGGTGGGTATTATAGAGGGCACGAATTGCATGGAGCACTGGGTGTGGTGAAAAAATATGAATACTGTTTTTCTGAAAATAAATAAATCAATTTAATAAAACAAAATAAAACAAAACAAAACAAAAAAACCAAAACAAACAAACAAACAAAAAACCCCAAACAATCCCATTAAAAGAAAGGACAGAGGACCTGAATAGAGCTTTTTCCAAAGAAGACATCCAGATGGCCAAAAGACACATGAAAATATGCTCAATGTCACTAACTGTCAAAGAAATTCTTTTTTTTTTTTAAGGCTTTATTTATTTATTTGAAAGACAGAGATCACAAGTAGGCAGAGAGGCAGAGAGAGAGAGAGAGGAGGAAGCAGGCTCCCTGCTGAGCAGAGAGCCTGATGCAGGACTCGATCCCGGGACCCCGAGAGCATGACCTGAGCCAAAGACAGCAGCTTAACCCACTGAGCCACCCAGGCGCCCCTGTCAAAGAAATTCAAAGCAAAACCACAGTGAGGTATCACCTTACACCTGTCAGAATGGTTAGAATAAAACAAGCAAACAGGAAATTACAAATTTTGGTGAGGATGTGAAGAAAAAGGAACACTCATGCACTGTTTGTGGGAATGTAAGTTAGTGCAGCCACTGTGGAAAACAGTATGGAGGGACACTTAGGTGGCTCAGTTTGTTAAGCATCTGCCTTCAGCTCAGGTCATGATCCTGGAGTCCCAACAGGATGGAGCAAAACAGGCTCCCTGCTTCTCCCTCTGCCTTTCACCCAGCTTGTGTTCTCTCTCGCTCACTCTCACACACTCTCTCTCTCTCAGATAAATAAATAAAATCTTTAAAAAAGAAAACAGTATGGAGTTGCCTCAAAAAATTAAAAATAGATAGAACATATAATCCAGTAATTCTACTACTGGGTATTAACACAAAGAAAATGAAAAGATTTATCTGAAAAAATAGAGGCACCCTTATGTTTATTGCAGCATTATTTATAGTAGCCAAGACGTGGAAACAACCCAAGTGTCCATTGATAGGTGAATGAATGAGGAAGATGTGGTATACACACACACACACACACACACACACACACACACACACACCCCTACAAAAAAGGATGAGATCTTGCCATTTACAACAACATGGATAGACCTAGAGGCCAAACTGATGGTTCCCAGAGGGAGGGAGATGGGCAGCTGGGCAAAATGGGTAAAGGAGAATGAGAGATAGAGGCTTCCAGTTATGGAATGAATTAGTCATGGGACTAAAAGGCACAGCATAGGGAATACAGTCAGTGACATTGTAATAGGGTTGTATAGTGGCAAATGGTAGCTATACATGTGGTGAGCAGAGCATAATGTATAGAGGTGTTGGATCACTGTATCATACACCTGAAACTAATGTAACCTTGTGTGTGTCAACTATACTCAAATACAACGATCTTTTTAAAAGCACAATCCTTAAAATGAAAAATAAATTAATACTATTGCTCTACGGAAGACCACGTCAAGAGGATGAAAAAGCAAGAAACAGTTGGAGAGAATATATTTGCAAACCATGTATCTGACAAAGGGCTTATATCTAAAATATACAATAAACTCTCAAAACTCGACATTACAAAAATTGGGATGCCTGGCTAGTTCTGTTGGTGGAGCAGAAGACTCTTGATCTCAAAGGTTCTAAGTTTGAGTCCCATGCTGGGTTTAGAGATCAGGTAAAAATAAAATCTTAAAACAAACTCGAACAATTCAATTAGAAAATGAGCAAAAGGCAGAGTCATCTCCCTGAACAAGATGCACAGTTGGAAAATGAGCACATGAAAGATACTCAGAACCGTGACACATTGGGGAAAATGCAAATTAAAACCATAGGGCGATATCACGACACATCTATTAGAATGACTAAAATAAAAATCCTGAACACTGGTGAGGATGTACAGGAACTGGATCTCTCATTCACTGCTGGTGAGAAAATAAGATTTTAAGCCATTCTGGAAGAAAATTCAGCAGTTTCTCATAAAATTCAACATACAAGTATCATATGACTCTGAAATTGCTCTCCTGGGCATTTCATTACCAGTGAAATGAAAACTTAGGGCTACACTAGTTTGTGCACCACCAGTTATACTTAACACTCATTTATTCTATTTCACTGCGTATAACATTCCATGTATGAATGACCACTAATCAAATTAGTATGCTGATGACGGGCGTTTGGGTTGTTTCCATTTTTTCACAGATTTCAAATAACACCTTTATAAATATCCTTGTAGTAGTCTCTTTGAACCCATGTGCGAGCATTCTCCTAGCATGGACATCTAGAAATGAAATTTCTGGATTATAGATTGATACACATTTTCTACTTTACTAGCTACAGCCCAAAACTGCTCTACAAAATTGTACCAATTTGTTTCCTCCAACATTGTATGGGAGTTCCAGCTGTTTTTCGTCTGTGTCTATACCCGCTATGCCATATTTTAAAAATTTCTACCAATCTAATGGTTATAAAATATGTAATTTCTGTTTTAACTAGGATTTCCTTAGAGGTTGAGCATATTTTCACAGGTTTACTGGCCATCAAGGTTTCCTCTCCTGTGAACAACCTGGACTAATCCTTTGCTCATTTTTTTTTCTATTGGAGTTTTGCCTTTGCCTTATTGATATAACTTTATATTATATATTTCAGGACATTATTCCTTGTTAGTTACATAAGATTCAAATATCTTTTCTCAATTTGTTACTTATCTTTTAATGTTTGAATGCTTTCTTTCACCTTCAGAAGCTTTACATTTTCATGTAATTAAATTTACAAATATTTCCCTCTGAGATTTCTGCTTTTTGTCTTGGTTTAAAAAAATCTTTTTTTTTTTTAAACCACAAGGATTTAAAGAGAATCTCCCATATTTTAGTCTAATAATTGTAAAGTTCTGTTCTTTATATTCAGGTCTTTAAGACATCTGGAGTTTATTTTTATGTATGGTGTGAAGCGTGGATCTAATTTATTTTTTTTCATATGAAAGTTAATTGTCCCAATACTACCTTTTGACTATTCCATGCTTCCCTTACTGAATCCAATTTAAAAATACCCAGACCTACTATGTATTAGACATTGTTCTAGGCATTGCATATAGTATTAAGTGGTGTCTGGGTGGCTAAGTTAGGTGACTATTTTCATTTGGGCCATGATCTCAGAGTCTTGGGATTGAGTCCTGTGTCAGGCTCCCTCCTTCGCAGGAGAGCCTGCTTCTTCTTCTCCCCACCCCCTTTTTGTGATATATCTTTCTCCCTCTCTGTCAAATAAATAAATAATAATAATTTTAAAAAAGAATTATTGAATACAGTATTAAAAATAAAGAGGGGTGCCTTGGTGGCTCAGTTGGTTAAGTACCCGACTCTTGATTTCAGTTCAGGTCATGATCTCAGATTCCTAAGACTGAGCCCCACATTGGGCTATTCACTCAGCAGGGAGTCTGCTTGAGTCACTCTCCCCCTCCCTCTGCCCTTCCCTCTTCTCATACACACATTCTCTCTCTCAAATAAATAAATAAATCCTAAAAAATAAAAACAAACAAAGATGTTTCTATCAGTGTAATGAATTATATTTCATTTAAGCTAATAGAATATTTCTGGCCTTGTGGAGCTTATATTCTATTTGGCAAGATAGATAATAAACATAATAAAGAGGTATATTATGTAGTATGTTGGAAGATGATAAATGTTATGGAAAAAATAGAGCAGGATAAAGGAAATTAGGAGTGCTTCCTCAAGAGAGAAAGTTGTGACTTTAAATAGGGTGGTCTGGGTGGGTCTTGTTGAGAAGTTGTTTGGGCAAAGATTTGAAAGAAATGAAGGAGATGCCCTGTGAATATTTTAGGGAAAATAAAAACTAATCCCTGTATCATATATACTATGTGCCAGGCTTTGTTCTAAGCACTTTACATATATTTACTCATTTAAATCTTACAATAACAGGTATTTCATCACAACAGATATTTATGAATTTCACAAAAAATTTCTCTTGCGTTTTTTTTTTTAAGATTTTATTTATTTATTTGAGAGTGAGAGAGGGAGTGAGAGAGAGCGTGAGAGGGGAAAAGGTCAGAGGGAGAAGCAGACTCCCCATAGAGCCGGGAGCCCGACCTGGGACTCGATGCCGGGACTCCAGGATCCTGACCCGAGCCAAAGGCAATGGCTTAGCCGACTGAGCCACCCAGGCACCCTCTCTTGGGGTTTTTATTTGAATTTCTTCATATATATAGATATAGATTACTTTAAGGAGTGTTGATACCTTTACAACATTGCTTCTTGCCATCCATAAACATGGTCTGGTTTTACATTTATTTACAATGTCTGTTATGTTCTTCAATCATTTTAGGATTTTCTCAATAAAGGTTTTATACATATTTGTTGGATTTATTCTTATGTACTTTATACTTTTGTGGTTCCTGTAAACAGTTTGTATATATTTTCAGCTTCACTTCCTGTTGCTTACACTGTCCTACTCCAGATCCTACTTTCTGTGTTTTTGATAGGTAATGTACTCTAGTTATTGTGTATGTGTGTGTGTGTGTGTGTGTGTGTGTGTGTATGATGAATGGTCGTGCTACTTGATCCTGATCTTTAAGCTGAATTTGATTAACCAAGACCATAACATATCAAGAGTGATCTAAGTCTTTCCCCTCATGATTTTTGTCCTGTCTCAATGAGTCTTTAATCTCTCCAGGGACAGTGAGTGTGAGCACATGGGAATTACTCAAAAAGGTCTCACTGCTACTTTTCCCACAATCTTTTCCCTTCAATCTCTTCACTCCATTGAGACCTCAAACATGACCCTCCCTTGATGTCAAAGTTAACTCCCATATATAATGATATACTTTATCCCTGGACTCATGCCTAAGTTCTTCTTTTCTGGCACTGATTCTCCTTTTTTGAGGAAGTGAGAGAAAAATCCTGATGAGTAGCTGAGAGCTCTTTGAGAGGAAGCATATTTGTGAAATGATCTAGCTCATTTTTTGCAAAACATTGATCCACAAAACATTAGTCTATGAGATGCTCTGGAAAAAGGGGTTCTGAGGATTTTTTTTTTATCATTTTATTTATTTATTTGAGAGATTGAGAGAGAGAGAGAGAGCGCACAAGCAAGGGGAGTGTCAGAGGGAGATGGAGCTGAGCAGGGAGCCTGATATGGGGCTTGATCCCAGGACCCCGGGAAACTGACCTAAGCCGAAGGCAGATGGTTAACGGACTGAGCTACCCAGGCGCCCCTGAGCTTGCTGGCTTTCGTTCTTTTGTTCTTTCTTTCTTTCTTTAAAGCAGGAAGCCCTTTATACTGAATTCCTTTTTGGAGACACGTGCCATATTTTATGCATATTAAAGGAGAAATTTTATGG
>NC_081575.1:36711797-36723147 GCF_022355385.1 Mustela nigripes
GACACGCGCCATCTTTGATGCATATTAAAGGTGAAATGTTATGGTAAAGAAAACAAACTTAGTTTTACCCCTCACTTCTTAAACATTTTTGACCAAAGAACCATTTTTGTCTGTTTTTAAAGACCACCCATTAACATCCACATACCTCACAAGGGGAAACCTTGATCTTGTTCACCTGTCTGCTCTTTGATGGATATAAACACAAAATCATCTACCTCAGATGGTCTCCTAAAGACAACCTGCAGCTTCCACAGTAATGTTGCAAAGTCTAGATCATGAGGAAATCCCTTCTAAAATCTATTCTAAACCTTTTATGTTTAAGTTTTATCATCGCATCCATTCCTCTATCCTCCCCAGGAAATAAAAAAAAAAATATTTGAGTCCTGATACAATACCAATCACCCTATATTTATGAAACACTTATGATGTACAATTTAAAAAAAATTAAGACATTGACCTTGCTGGACCAGAAAGCTACAACTATTGTCCAGAATTTCCATATTTTCCTGCCCTTATACCTTGTGTCTGCCCTTGACCTGAATAATCCTGATCTTTCTGGAGATGGCCACAATGTAAGGCAGAGACAAATGGAAGAGAACACATCAGACACAGGCAGTTCCCTGAGCTAGATATTTGGCAGCCAGAAGAGCAACAGCAAGGTGGACAACCTTGACTAGGCAGGTTGCACATGGGGGCTGTCTACCCCCTGACATGGACAGCTTAGGCTTCCTTTGCCAACACCTTCCCGAAAAGGAATGTCATTTTTTTTAAATCCTGCTTTGAGTCATCTTATAGTAAAACACATGCATCAAAAAATGCTTACCTAGTCATCAACAGCTATATCTAAAGAGGAGGGTGAATTGTATTAGGAATCATATAGAAGATCATTAAGTAGCCTGCTATTAGCTCTGAGCTTTCTGGAAGCCAAGCGACAATGGAGTCATGGTGTTTCAAGACTCTGCCTGTTAATACACATAGCCTCTGTTAGTGAAGATGATAGCCCGCCCCTCCTTTACTCTCTCACCTTTCCCTTCTTTTTCTTATAGTTTGATTTGATTTAATACATTTAATGTGGTTGCTTCCATCCCTTTTCTAACATATTTGATATAAAGAAGACACTTCATAACCAACAGGAAATTTGAGGAGCCATTAATGTTTATCTTGTAGCCATGGAAAGGTCTCTGGGTTGGATTTGAACTCACAAACTCTCACAGGTAAATGCCACAGATCCTATTAACCAGGTTATTGCAGCAAGCTAAAAGGTCTTTGGGGTTTTTTGCCAACATCGTCCCCCATGAAATTCTGGAAATCTTTTCCCTTGTCTTGTCTTTTTTGTTCTTCCTTGTAGTCTACACCACTGACCTTATTTCAAAAAAAAAAAAAAAAAAACAGTTGTTGGATGGATGAACTAAAGATGTCTTCAATCTAACCTTCTAACGAAGGTTAGATTGTTTTGTCTCAAGAAGGTGAGAGGCAGAGAGCTACAATTTCTAAGATGCCTGGTTTGACTGCCTGAGTCTGGTCCCCAGGCAGATTAGGACAAGGTTTTGGCCAAATGAAATTGCCAATTCTCTTTTAAAAAGAGGGTGTGTGTGGGGGGGTGAGGGACTAGCACATTGCTCATTAGAACATTCTGCACTTGCCTGTGCAATCTTTTTGCCACCCTGCAATTTCCTGTTGGTTATAAATGAAACCTTTCTAGCTGTTAATGCAGCCTGTGAATTGAAAAAAAAAAGCATGTAATTAATCATAGGAGTTGGGGGGATTCACTAAGCCTGAGTTATAGGGGAGAAGCTGGACAAGGCACTAGGACCTAGAAGGCATCTATCCACCCTGGCAGGAATTTCTTGCTTGGAGCTCAGACAACAAAGGCATAGAGAGATTGGTTTTCTTTCTCTCAGCATCTCCACCCAACCAGCAGAAAACCGGTGAGTGGGGCTTTCCAGTGATTTTCAGGCAGAATGTAACAGATGCCAAGCGGTAAAAGCACAAGGCAAAGGGCTCGCTCTAGCTCTCTCTCTTTCTCTCCTTCTCCTTTTTTTTTTTTCTTCTTAAATTTTATTTTGCCTTATTCTATCGGATTTTTTCCTCAGCCTCTACCTGGGATTTTCCTTTGGAAAAGTGAGTTCGATGTTCATTTGTTTTCACTGTGATGTTGATTTAGAATAATACCACCCGTGATTCTAAAGCAAAGCCAAGTGTTACTGGCATGCCCGGGGAAATGCTTGCTACTTGTCTTGAGGAGGTGGGGTCTCTCACCACTGCAGGTTGTCTGACAGAGACAATGCTGAGCTCAGCACAGGTCATGGTGACATTGGAAGAAAAGGGGGATCAAGCCTGGCAAACCTCCTAGGCACCAGTCCTCCTTTATCTCCTGTCCTCCTGGTCCCTTGCAAATATCTTGATGTGGCAGTGTGTAGCAGCTGAGCCCTGCTTGCTCTGTGAGTCCTTTTATCCCCATCTGTGAGATGCATGTTAATAGTTGGGTTCCTAGGCTGTGGTCACTACCTTTGCTAATGCTCGAGGCTTCTGTTGTGTTTGGTTTCATGTTTGGATTTCTCTCCCTTTTTCTCTGATTCTTTCTCCCTTTCTCTGTTTCTCTCTCGCCCTTTCTCTCTCTCTCTCTTTCTTTCTTTTTTCTTTCTTTCTCTCTCTCTCTCTTTCTGGCTCAGCAGAAGGGGATAAAGCAAATCTGACAAATGACCATCTTTTGCCTCAGCTAAAGCACCTGGGCAATAGGCAAGTTTGGAGGTGAATTGCTTCCTTGAGGGGCAAATGCCCCATCGGTCAGCGTAGAAAACCAGAACAATGAAAGGTGTGCTTGTTTCGAAAGGTCCCATATGCTTCCCAGGGACTCACTTGGGAATCTTTCAACGATTGAATTATTCCATTAAGAGGTGCGGCTGCCTTGTTGGGGAGGGATAGAACACATGTTAAAAAAAAAATTAAAAAGAAAGGAAAGGATTTTGTGACCAAATGGTACCAGGGAGAAAGCAGAGCTAATAACTTCTTAAATAACTGATTTTTCTAATCCTTTTTTTTCCCCATCTTATTTCTTATGAATGTTGGATAGCTGCCCCAGCTTGGTGGGGAAAGGGTTCGATGAATAGTACAAAGACACCAGCTATTCCCTGGAGGCTGTCCCTTTAAAGGAGAATCCTGGTTTATTCTGGGGGGTCGGGTGGGGAGGGATGCACACATTAGAGTAGGCAAGGGGGTTTGGAATAAAAGAAAAACCTCCCCTTCCGTAGTCCTTTTACTGAGGCACAAAGATTGCTTCCTAAACTGGAGATGTGAACGTCAGCCAGCGCCTTCTATTCTCTTCAAGGGGATTTTGTCGGGCTATGGATTCATTTACAACTGTTAGTCATGTGGGCATGTGTGAGGAAACAGATGCCAGTTTTAATGTATTTAGCCCGAAGTTACAATTTGATAGGAGCCACTGTCAATAAGTCCCAGGATTTCAAGCGATTTCAAAATCCCTCCCTCTCCCCTGTTTGGAACAGCGCCCAGAGTGCCTCCCTCCCTATCTCTCACCCCAACCCCCCACCACAGCAGCACCCCCCAGCCCCTCCTTCTTGTCTATTAAGATCAATATTCCTGCAGGTCAGGGGCAAGCAGCAGATGGGTCACGGGCTTTTTTCAACCAGTTCTTTTTACAAGCAGCAGATTGCAAAATTGGATCTGGCTAATATTTGAATTCTCCCCCTCTTCCCCTTTTTCCTTGCCTCTTTTCACCCCCCTTTGTCCAACACTCAGGTGTCTGAGGTTCCACCGAAATATGGAACTTGATTTTGGACATTTTGATGAAAGAGATAAGACATCCAGGAACATGCGAGGCTCACGAATGAATGGGCTGCCCAGCCCCACTCACAGTGCCCATTGTAGCTTCTACCGAACCAGAACCTTGCAGGCGCTGAGCAATGAGAAGAAAGCCAAGAAGGTACGTTTCTACCGCAATGGGGACCGCTACTTCAAGGGGATTGTGTACGCTGTGTCCTCTGACCGTTTTCGCAGCTTTGACGCTTTGCTGGCTGACCTGACTCGATCTCTGTCTGACAACATCAACCTGCCTCAGGGAGTGCGTTACATTTACACCATTGATGGATCCAGGAAGATCGGAAGCATGGATGAACTGGAGGAAGGTAAAACAAGGGTGGTGGCTTTTGGTGGGGGGTGGGGGTGGCATCCTTGGCCATGCTGACATTTCTTGGAGTGCGCTGAAAAAACGGGGATAGATTTGTCAGAACGCCAAGTTGATGCTGCTACTGCTGAGTCTGTAGGCATTGACAGGGCCATTAGCCATTAGCCTTCCCAGCCTTCGGTCTCTGCTGGCATTGGATAGTGGATGGTGGTAACAATGCATTGTGCTTCTCTGTCGGGGTACAAAGGGAAATCTGAATTGTGTCATTTACTCTAGATCTTGCTCATAATTAATTCTAAGTAGCATTATTGAGGCAGACCACGACTCATTAGGGCTGTAAAAGGAGGAAGGAACCTCGGCTGGGTTCACAGAAAGATAGCCAAATATCCTTTGGACTGCTGAGAGGCTATTTGCACATTGCAACACATGGAAACCTGCCTCCTAAAAACAGGACTTCTTGGTCACATTCACAAAGGATTATACTTTTAGGTAAGTGGTCACTGCTCAGCTGTCGCTTCTAAAAAGCCCACTCTGGGGTGTGTCCCTGAGGCTGAGGTCATTGAGAGAAATACCAAAGAAAGCAGGAGGTATGTCTGGTATTTTAATAAAGACTCTTTCTATTAGAATAGGAACTGACTCACTGTACCTAAATTCCTTTCAAGCGTCTCTAGACTTTGGTTTTACAATTGAATGTTATGACAAGGTTGCTGAGAACTTAGAAATGAGAGAAGTCTCTGCTCTTACCAGAGCCTGCTCACTCACAACACCTTTTTTTTTTTTTTTTTGGTGGTTATTTAGAAAATATTTAGATCTTGGGACACGTGCTTAATATTTTACTTCTTCGAGTCTTTCATATTGTGGATGCCTCCCTATGCCCGCTTTTAAATGGCTGTAACATGTAAGCAACTGATCATGCAAATAACCCTCCCCAGACCTCTCTCCGACTCTCTAGCCCTCCCTCCTCCCCCACCCCTTGCTTCCATTCCCCGGCACAGGTGAGCTTAGAGCAGGCAGATCTCTTGGGAAACCAAATTATGAAACAGCCAACAGGGAATAGGAATCAGCACATTAAATGACTTGGTGTGGGAATACCCCGCCTCCTCTTCTCTGCTTCTAGGTTTCTTGTGCTCTCAGACAAAGGAGCGTGAGGGCTTCCGTTGCACGAGACCATGTTCTTACACATAGCTGCTGTTTCTCAAGTCAGGTCAAGTGATTTGGGGCCAGTTACTTCTGGCCCTACAGCTACTGGATCTGGGTCTCAGGATTCGAGTCTGAGGTTTTGCCACATAGCTGACCTTGAAAAACATTGCTGAGAAGACTTAGACCATGTGGACAGTGTGCTGGATGGCCAGGCAGAGGTTAATCCTAGGATTTTTCTGCACATCCAAGGATTGACTATCCTAGCCCTTGCCTTGAAGGAGAGTCAGGGCAAACTGGGAGAACTCAGAGTGAGGTTAAGGGAGCTGTCCAACATAGTATTGATAGGGTATGTGTATTGTTACCGTGAGATCCATATCTCGGGTGAATTTGAGGGGTGTCTCTGTAATAATTGTCACAAAGCACTTTGAATCACCCAGTGTGTCCTCATTTTCCCTAGCTGTGATTTTTTAAAGACCATGACAGATGCCAGGGCAGAATTCTGAACCCAGGGACATTGTATTCAGAGTAGGAATTAGAATGTTCTTGTGTCTGATATATGAGAAGTATCATGCACACATCTCCCCCCACAAATCCATTTTTTTAAACATACCTTGCTCAGGGACAAGTCCTTGATACTGCTTTTTCTTCCTGGATGTGTGTGTGTGTGTGTGTGTGTGTGTGTGTGTGTGTGTTGTGATAATCTCAGTTCAGTATAGATAATAAATGTAATTTTGAAGACTGCACCATTTCTTCTGACACTTTGGAGTCCTGCTACATTGGATTCCTCCCTTGGATGCATGGTAGTACATCCTGGGTTATATAGAATGTAAATAAGGTTCAGTTGGATTTATTCATATAGCATTTACAACCACAAGCTGTAGTGGCACTCAACCCCCTCCCAATCCTGAGTACTGCCCATGCAGTCAAGGAAATTCTGAGGTATCCCTAGGCTAGTGTTGAGAAATGTGACCCATTTTCCCACTGTTGCAGAGTCAGATGGGAAAGGGTACTTGGATAAGCAAGATAAAGAGGGAAGGGTCGTTTCTCTCCTGTTTTGTCCTTTCGAACTTCCCTTCTAGGAAGTGGAGGAGAAAAGTCCCTCGCCTTGTTCACCATTGGAAGAGGTTGAATGAAAGATTAAAGACATTCATACACACTGCTCCCCAAGAGACTTCACACTAGAAAAGTTTGGAAAGATTCCTGATGAAAAGTCTGAGTTAGTTGGTTCAGTCATAGAGGCAGAAGGTTATCACAGGAAAAGAAATCCTTGGAATCAAATTGTCAATCCAAGATCTGCCACTTGCTAGCTCATGTGATTTTGGGGAAACCATTTAGACTCCTCGAGCCTCAGTTTTTCATCTGTAAAGTGGAAATAACTAATTGAGTATTAAATAAGACTATGAGCATGAAGTGTACTATTATTCCTGGCATAGAGTAACACTCAGTAAAGGGTATCTATGACTGTTGAGTTGTCCTTGTTTATAGCTTGCTAACGACATGACCATAGGTCTGTCCTTTTCATCACTGTGAATAACCTTCTCTTTTTCAAAACAGCATTTTTGAAGAAAACAACCATTTTAAGGTATAATTTGTGTAACATAAAAATCACCCATTTAAGTGTACAATTCAATGATTTTTAGAAAATTTACCAAGTGGTACAACTATCATTGTAATCTAATTTTAGATCATTTTATTCACCCAGATTTTACCAATTAGCTGTCACTGCCCATTTCCCTCATTGTCTCCAACCCTAGGCAATAACCTACCTATTTTATGTCTCTATAGATTTGCCTATTATGGACATTTTATATAAACTGAATTATACATCATGTGGTCTTTTGTGATTGGTTTCCTTCCCTTAGAAAAATGTTTTCAAGGGTTATCTGTGTTGTGCCTTGTATCAGCACTTTTTCCCCTTTTATGGAGGAATAACATTCCATTGCATGTATAGGCCACATCTTGTGTCCCTGTTGTAATACTCTTATATGTAGAAAGAGATTAGTAACACCTGCCTTCATTATCTATCAGGGTGGTTGAGAGGATATAATGAGAAATAGATAGAAAAACATACTGACAAGGTAAAACTATAGCTACAAGGTATTGTTACGATAACTACATTGTAACTATAGCTACAAGGTATTGTTGTTAGTGATGTAAAAAAAAAAAAGTAATGATGATGCTAGTGAAGGGTTGGAATGGCCAGAGGTTCCCAAACCTGGCTTCCTTTCACAAACTTTCAGAGACTTGGAAAAATACCAATTCCTGGGTCACACCCCAGATCTACTGAATCAAAATCTCCAGGGTTAGGGCTCCCAAATCTGTCTTTTTATAAATGTTCCCAGATGATTCTTATGAGCACTTAAACTTGAGAAATACTGGATTAGGTGATCTTGAGGTTCCTTTCAGATAACTACAGTGGTAGGAGTTCCTAGGAGTACAGAAGGCCTTGTTTTTGTTTTGCTTTTTTGTTTTCTAGATCTTAAAGGAATGATGGAGCATAGAACATACTGTTTTCAAATGGCCACTTTGTTAAATATTTAGACTAAAATAAAATGAAATAAAAAACAATGGGTTAATAATCACTCTGGCCTGTGATACTCCTTGTCTAATACCTCTAGTCTACTGTCTGTTAGATACTGAAAGTCAAAAGGGGAAAGTTTGGGGCCCAAATCAGGTTATTTACATCAGCTTTTCCACAGCTCCTTGGGTACACAAAGAGTCAGTGAAGCCATGAAGGCTGTGATCATATATGTATTAGTCATATTCCCAGTGGGTCAATGAATGAAACCCACCAGTGACTTTCCCTTTTGTGTTGCTTAGTCTTCCATCTCTAAGTCATTCTCCTTCCTTTCCTGACCAATTCTTTCCCCAGTTCCTTGTTTGTGAGTACCCATATCAATCTTAGGGGTACTGTTTTGAGCATTATTACATGGACCATGGGACAGAATATTTCCAACTGGGACTGTCTTGTTGGAAAATCTGAGTTGAATGGTGACACTAGTTATGATCCAGTTCCTTTGCCATATCTCATTTGAAAAGAGATGAGATGAGATGAAACCACCCTCCCACTAATTTATCCTTTAGCTACTAAAGCAGGCACATCGCCAAGGAGAAGGATTTAAAGATACCTGGGAGAGAGACACATCATTAATAGATATGAGGATACAATAAAGTATCATTTAATATTTTCCTTCTTGAGTGAGGAAACCCTGGCAAAGAGGAGGAAGCCCAGTCAGAAGTGTTTCTGCACTGAGGAAACATGAATGCATTAAATGTTTTTGAAAATGGGGTCTACTGAAAGTGAATGGAGGTAGACATTAGATCATCTTGAGCCCACAGCTTGCTCCCTTCCTGCACTTTCAGCTGTACTTCCATGACTTCATTTCCTTACCCCCTCATCCTGAAGCAGATTGTCAGTTCTAGCCAATTGTCGCCTTGCTTGCCTCTGAAGCTAGCTTGCTTTCTAGGCTTTCTATGGGTGGGAAGTGGCCCTTGGATGCTGTGGCAGGATGGGAATCCAGCTCCAAGTGCCAGGGAGCTGGGCGTGTAGGAAGCATGGAGCTCTGGCAGCAGACATTGCAGATGTTTGCAAAATCAGAACAAGGAGGCCTTGGTCTAGAGAAGGAGTGCCTTTGATGTCTTTCTAGTAGTAGAAGTGGAGAGTCCTCAGTAGTAGACACCTATTTCTTTAACATTTAATGACCGTAATAACTTTACCTTCTACTGCCTTCTGGGGTTGGAAAAGAGAAGAAAATTCCTTCTTATAGACCTTTAGGGCTGGAAGGGGACTGAGATGTCACTTAGTGTAATACCTTCAATTTGATGATGGAAAAGCTGGGACTCAGATATTAAGTGATTTCCCTGAGGTCACATTGCTCATAAAGACCTGATTGGGACCAGAATTCAGGTCTGTCTGATTCCCCAAGATGCTGCCCTCAACTGCCATAAATATCCCGCCCTCTGGTAGGGGCTGCTTGATTACAGGGCAGGCTATGCATGTGTGAGGACAGGGGTCATGTGGGAAATCTCTGCCCCTTCCCCTTAATTTTGCTGTGAACCTAGAATGGCCCTAAAAAAAATAAAGTCTTACAAAATATCCTGCCCTCAGTGTGCATCGGCAGTGGCAGCAAGTGGCTTCTCTGGGGTTAACCATTGAGCTCCTGGGTATGGCATTTTCAGCAACCAGACACTTCCTTTTAACCAGAAGGAAATCCTTATCTTTAAGGCCTGGGCAGTGGTCATACTATGTAACCATCATAGCTCAGTTCCAAGATGGCTGCCTTTGCTTCTTTCTCTTTTCTTTCCTTGGGCTTTTGCTCCTCCTCTTTTAATTTCCTTTCTCTCAGCCCCTTCTTCCTCCTTTCCTCCTTGCTCTTTCTTTCTTGTTCTCTCTCCATTCCTTCAGATTAGGGGTTTAATGATAACGAGAGGTGGGTCTTATCAAGTGCTTACCGTGCACCAGGCTCTGGGATCAGCACTTGCTAGCCACCATCTGATTTGGGCCTCGCTCCCACCTTGTGAGGTAGGTACTGTTATTATCATTCCCACTTTGCAGACTAGCAACTGAAGCCAGGGGAAGTTAGGTAATTTGCCCAAGGACACACAACTGTGTATTGGAGACCCCATTCCTACTGACATCACATCAGCTGTTCTTTTTCCATTATTCCATATTGGGGCCAAAAGGAGAGAATGGAGAGACTAAAATGTACTGTTGGAAGGACTGCAACATAGATTTGGCTGAGAGCTGGGCCTTCCGGAAAGTTCCTGGTGCCATATGATACTATAGCTGTCTGCCATCATGTTCATTTTCATCTGGGGGTGGTTAATCATACTCATAGTTCAGAGGCTTAAGAGGTTTAAGAGATGGGAGCAAAATACGTCCGGAGTCCCAATAGGGCTACACAGCTGACTCTCTAGAGGAGACTGTAGATGAGTGAAATCATAAATATATAGCCTCACACATTTCTACACTACCAGTTGTCAGAGTCTTAAAGTACTTGACAAGTTATGGAAAACATCTGACTCAAAGGCACTGGCCTCTTGGAAGGTACCTGTGAATCTGGTGGCATGCTAATGTGAGGGGCCATTTCTAGGGTGTAGGGGATATTGGCTGTGAATAGATGGAATTTAAAGGCCCCCTTCACCCTTTTAAGTCACAAACTAAAGACCCTAGCCTCTAATCACTTGGGTTAGGTTGGATTAGCCAGCAAGGGAGCCAGAGAAATTAGGGTTTCTTTTGGCTGAGTTCTTTGACTACTCCATCCCAGAGGGGTGTGTGTGTCTGTGTGTGTGCGTGCACGCGCATGTGCACCAAGTGGGAGAGGATGCCCATGTTCACCTATAAACCATCCCTTGATCCTGTCAAGACAGAAGACTAATAGCCTCTGGGACTCAGGGCAGTGTTGGAAGCCCCTCACCCTTCCCCTTCACACATACACATAAATGTCCACAAAAGTGCCCTAGAGAATCTGACTGAATCTTCTCTCCTCACTAACTGAGAAATTTATTAATTAACACAACTTAAAGGATTTGGTGCTACAGCAAAGCAATCGATATTTGCAAAAGGAGTAAATTATCAACCCAGTGCTTCTGAATGTCCCTGTGTGGTTCTCCTGCTGAGACCAAAGGAAGAGCCATCAGATTATAATTGTATTTAATGCTTTCTTTGCCCTGGCCAGGGTTCACTTACTTATTTATTTAGAGTTATTACTGATGAGTTAAGCCTGATTAACTCACACTAGTTTTCTGCAGCTCAACCTCTGGATGAACTTTTGTATACCTTGAGGCTAATGTGTTTTACGAAACATTTTCCAATACTCTCTCTCCCCCAGGCTGAGCCTACCTCTCTTCCTCTTTTCTCTAGCTTCTAGTTCCAGGTGTCTAATCCCCCGCTCCTGCCCCTTGCCTCTGGCCCCTGTGTTTCTTCCGCTGTATTAGTCATTTCCTCCAGCCCAAGGTAAATGTGAAAATTATACTAGATTCCTCCAATCCATAAATCTGGCTGTATAATGTATTCTCACATCTCCACCTCATTACTTGTGGCAGTCAAGGGTGAGCCCTGGTGAA